>NC_054496.1:15247763-15252763 GCF_017639515.1 Carcharodon carcharias | reverse complement strand
TCTCTCTCTCTCCCTCTGCACCCAGTCACTCTCTCTCTCTCTCTCCCTCTGCACCCAGTCACTCTCTCTCTCGCTCTCGCTCTGCACCCAGTCACGCTCTCTCTCTCCCTCCCTCTGCACCCAGTCACGCTCTCTCTCTCCCTCCCTCTGCACCCAGTCACGCTCTCTCTCTCTCTCTCTCTCTCCCTCTGCACCCAGTCACTCTCTCTCTCTCTCTCTCTGCACCCAGTCACACTCTCTCTCTCTCTCTCTCTCCCTCTGCACCCAGTCACACTCTCTCTCTCTCTGCACCCAGTCACAGTCTCTCTCTCTCTCTCCCTCTGCACCCAGTCACTCTCTCTCTCTCTCTCCCTCTGCACCCAGTCATGCTCTCTCTCTCTCTCTCTCTCTCTCTCTCCCTCCCTCTGCACCCAGTCATGCTCTCTCTCTCTCTCTCTCTCTCTCTCTCCCTCCCTCTGCACCCAGTCACACTCTCTCTCTCTCTCTCTCTCTCTCTCCCTCCCTCTGCACCCAGTCATGCTCTCTCTCTCTCTCTCTCCCTCTGCACCCAGTCACGCTCTCTCTCTCTCTCTCCCTCTGCACCCAGTCACGCTCTCTCTCTCTCTCTCTCTCTCCGTCTGCACCCAGTCACGCTCTCTCTCTCTCTCTCTCTCTCCCTCTGCACCCAGTCACGCTCTCTCTCCCTCTGCACCCAGTCACGCTCTCTCTCTCTCTCTCTCTCTCCCTCTGCACCCAGTCACGCTCTCTCTCTCTCTCCCTCTGCACCCAGTCACGCTCTCTCTCTCTTTCTCTCTACCTCTGCACCCAGTCACACTCTCTCTCTCTCTCTCCCTCTATCCCTCTGCACCCAGTCACGGTCTGTCTCTCTCTCTCTCTCTCTCTCCCTCTGCACCCAGTCACGCTCTCTGTCTCTCTCCCTCTGCACCCAGTCACGCTCTCTCTCGCTCTCCCTCTGCACCCAGTCACGCGCTCTCTCGCTCTCTCTCTCTCCCTCTGCACCCAGTGACCCTCTCTCTCGCTCTCCCTCTGCACCCAGTCACGCTCTCTCTCTCTCTCTCTCCCCCTCTGCACCCAATCACGCTCTCTCTCTCACTCCGCCTCTGCACCCAGTCACGCTCTCTCTCTCTCTCTCTCCCTCTGCACCCAGTCACGCGCTCTCTCTCTCTCCCTCCCTCCCTCTGCACCCAGTCACTCTCTCTCTCTCTCTCTCTCTCTCTCTCTCCCTCCCTCTGCACCCAGTCACTCTCTCTCTCTCTCTCTCTCCCTCCCTCTGCACCCAGTCATGCTCTCTCTCCCTCCCTCTGCACCCAGTCACTCTCTCTCTCTCTCTCTCCCTCCGCACCCAGTCACGCTCTCTCTCTCTCTCTCTCTCTCTCTCCCTCTGCACCCAGTCACGCTCTCTCTCTCTCTCTCTCTCTCTCTATCCCTCTGCACCCAGTCACACTCCCTCTCTCTCTCTCTCTCTCTATCCCTCTGCACCCAGTCACACTCCCTCTCTCTCTCTCTCTCTATCCCTCTGCACCCAGTCACGCTCTCTCTCTCTCTCTCTATCCCTCTGCACCCAGTCACGCTCTCTCTCTCTCTCTCTCTCTGCACCCAATCACGCTCTCTCTCTCTCTCTCTCTCCCTCTGCACCCAGTCACGCGCTCTCTCGCTCTCCCTCTGCACCCAGTCACGCGCTCTCTCTCTCTCTATCTCCCTCTGCACCCAGACACGCTCTCTCTTGCTCTCTCTCCCTCTGCACCCAGTCACGCTCTCTCTCTCTCTCTCTCTCTCCCCCTCTGCACCCAATCACGCTCTCTCTCTCTCTCCCCCTCTGCACCCAGTCACGCTCTCTCTCTCTCTCTCTCCCTCTGCACCCAGTCACGCTTTCTCTCTCGCTCTCCCTCTGCACCCAGTCACGCTCTCTCTCGCTCTCCCTCTGCACCCAGTCACGCTCTCTCTCGCTCTCCCTCTGCACCCAGTCACGCTCTCTCTCGCTCTCCCTCTGCACCCAGTCACGCTCTCTCTCTCTCTCTCTGCACCCAATCACGCGCTCTCTCTCTCTCTCTCCCTCTGCACCCAGTCACGCGCTCTCTCGCTCTCCCTCTGCACCCAGTCACGCGCTCTCTCTCTCTCTATCTCCCTCTGCACCCAGACACGCTCTCTCTTGCTCTCTCTCCCTCTGCACCCAGTCACGCTCTCTCTCTCTCTCTCTCTCCCCCTCTGCACCCAATCACGCTCTCTCTCTCTCTCCCCCTCTGCACCCAGTCACGCTCTCTCTCTCTCTCTCTCCCTCTGCACCCAGTCACGCTTTCTCTCTCGCTCTCCCTCTGCACCCAGTCACGCTCTCTCTCGCTCTCCCTCTGCACCCAGTCACGCTCTCTCTCGCTCTCCCTCTGCACCCAGTCACGCTCTCTCTCGCTCTCCCTCTGCACCCAGTCACGCTCTCTCTCGCTCTCCCTCTGCACCCAGTCACGCTCTCTCTCGCTCTCCCTCTGCACCCAGTCATGCTCTCTCTCGCTCTCCCTCTGCACCCAGTCACGCTCTCTCTCGCTCTCCCTCTGCACCCAGTCACGCTCTCTATCGATCTCTCTCTCTCCCCCTCTGCACCCAGTCACGCTCTCTCTCTCTCTCTCTCCCCCTCTGCACCCAATCACGCTCTCTCTCTCTCTCCGCCTCTGCACCCAGTCACGCTCTCTCTCTCTCTCTCCGCCTCTGCACCCAGTCACGCTCTATCTCTCTCTCTCTCCCTCTGCACCCAGTCACGCTCTCTCTCTCTCTCTCTGCACCCAGTCACGCTCTCTCTCTCTCTCTCTCCCTCTGCACCCAGTCACGCTCTCTCTCTCTCTCTCTCTCTCTCTCTCCCTCTGCACCGAGTCACGCTCTATCTCTCTCTCCCCCTCTGCACCCAGTCACGCTCTCTCTCTCTCTCTCCCTCTGCACCCAGTCACGCTCTCTCTCTCTCTCTCCCTCTGCACCCAGTCACTCTCGCTCTCTCCCTCTGCACCCAGTCACGCTCTCTCTCTCCCTCTGCACCCAGTCACGCTCTCTCTCTCCCTCTCTCTGCACCCAGTCACGCTCTCTCTCTCTCTCCCTCTGCACCCAGTCACGCTCTCTCTCTCCCTCCCTCTGCACCCAGTCACTCTCTCTCTCTCTCTCTCTCTCTGCACCCAGTCACGCTCCCTCTCTCTCTCTCTCTCCCTCCCTCTGCACCCAGTCACGCTCTCTCTCTCTCTCTCTCCCTCTGCACCCAGTCACGCTCTCTCTCTCTCTCTCTCCCTCTGCACCCAGTCACGCTCTCTCTCTCTCTCTCTCCCTCTGCACCCAGTCACGCTCTCTCTCTCTCTCTCTCCCTCTGCACCCAGTCACGCTCTCTCTCTCTCTCTCTCTCTCCCTCTGCACCCAGTCACGCTCTCTCTCTCTCTCCCTCTGCACCCAGTCACGCTCTCTCTCTCTCTCCCGCTCTCTCCCTCTGCACCCAGTCACGCTCTCTCTCTCTCTCTCTCTCCCTCTGCCCCCAGTCACGCTCTCTCTCTCTCTCTCTCCCTCTGCACCCAGTCACGCTCTCTCTCTCTCTCTCTCTCTATCCCTCTGCACCCAGTCACGCTATCTCTCTCTCTCTCTCTCTCCCTCCCTCTGCACCCAGTCACGCTCTCTCTCTCTCTCTCCCTCCCTCTGCACCCAGTCCCTCTCTCTCTCTCTCTCTCTCCCTCCCTCTGCATCCAGTCACTCTCTCTCTCTCTCTCTCCCTCTGCACCCAGTCACGCTCTCTCTCTCTCTCTCTCCCTCTGCACCCAGTCACGCTCTCTCTCTCTCTCCCTCCCTCTGCACCCAGTCACGCTCTCTCTCTCTCTCTCTCTCTCCCTCCCTCTGCACCCAGTCACGCTCTCTCTCTCTCTCTCCCTCTGCACCCAGTCTCGCTCTCTCTCTCTCCCTCCCTCTGCACCCAGTCACGCTCTCTCTCTCTCTCCCTCCCTCTCTCTGCACCCAGTCACTCACTCTCTCTCTCCCTCCCTCTGCACCCAGTCACGCTCTCTCTCTCTCTCTCTCCCTCCCTCTGCACCCAGTCACGCTCTCTCTCTCTCCCTCTGCACCCAGTCACGCTCTCTCTCTCTCTCTCTCCCTCTGCACCCAGTCACACTCTCTCTCTCTCTCCCTCTGCACCCAGTCACGCTCTCTCTCTCTCTCTCTCTCTCTCTATCCCTCTGCACCCAGTCACGCTCTCTCTCTCTCTCTCCCTCTGCACCCAGTCACGCTCTCTCTCTCTCTCTCTCTCCCTCCCTCTGCACCCAGTCACGCTCTCTCTCTCTCTCTCCCTCTGCACCCAGTCACGCGCTCTCTCTCTCTCTCCCTCTGCACCCAGTCACGCTCTCTCTCTCTCCCTCTGCACCCAGTCATGCTCTCTCTCTCTCTCTCTCTCTCCCTCTGCACCCAGTCACGCACTCTCTCTCTCTCTCTCTCTCTCTCCCTCTGCACCCAGTCACGCTCTCTCTCTCTCTCCCCCTCTGCACCCAGTCACGCTCTCTCTCTCTCTCTCTCTCTCTCCCTCTGCACCCAGTCACGCTCTCTCTCTCTCTCTCTCTCTCTCCCTCTGCACCCAGTCACGCTCTCTCTCTCTCTCTCTCCCTCTGCACCCAGTCACGCTCTCTCTCTCTCTCTCTCTCCCTCCCTCTGCACCCAGTCACGCTCTCTCTCTCTCTCTCTCTCCCTCCCTCTGCACCCAGTCACGCTCTCTCTCTCTCTCTCTCTCCCTCCCTCTGCACCCAGTCACGCTCTCTCTCGCTCTCTCCCTCCCTCTGCACCCAGTCACGCTCTCTCACTCTCTCTCTCCCTCTGCACCCAGTCACGCTCTCTCTCTCTCTCTCTCCCTCTGCACCCAGTCACGCTCTCTCTCTCTCGCTCTCCCTCTGCACCCAGTCACGCTCTCTCTCGCTCTCCCTCTGCACCCAGTCACGCTCTCTCTCGCTCTCCCTCTGCACCCAGTCACGCTCTCTCTCGCTCTCCCTCTGCACCCAGTC
>NC_054496.1:14855263-14885263 GCF_017639515.1 Carcharodon carcharias | reverse complement strand
TCCTCAGCCCCGATCACGTTTCCACAGTGGCCGGCCAGTGGTGCTGGGGGTGGGTGGAGTTGCGAGCGGGCGGAGGGTGGGGGAGCGTGGGGTCGGGGGGGGTAGCTGGGAGGGGTGGACAGGGTAAGGGGGAGGGGGGGTTCTGGGTTGGGGGGCGGGGGGGAAGGGGGTGGGGAGGAAGCGGGATCTCTTACGGGTGAACAAATCGAGGCTTTGTTGAGGGATGCGTCGGATTTTGGAGGCAGACAGGCAGGAGTACAACCAATCCATATTTAAGAGAGCCAATGGCCAACTGTGTAAAATGAACCTGGGCTGATCATTATCCAGTGGTTTCTCCAAATGCTAGAATCGTAATATTCTGTGTCCGCCACCCTCACAGCCTTGATGTTTTTGCTGCTTTTCTGTTCATTCCTTGCAAATGCATCTCCTCTTTTTTTTGGTGGTGGGGTGGGGGGGGAGGGTGGAAGAAGCAGGACCACCTGCCCCGGAATGTTAAATTCGGATCTGTGGCGACCTCCCATCGTGGGAGGTGGTGGACCAAGGTGGGGGGTGGGGGGTGTGCGGAGAAGCAGCAAAATTACTGTTGTAGAATTTGAAATCTAAAGAGGTTCTTTTTGAGCTGCTGCTGCTGCTGTTGAAACTCCTCATTTTGGTCCAATTCTATCGCGTTGAACCGCTGAATTAAATAAAACTGCTTGCAGATTCTTAAACTGCTCAACCATCGCAGTAATTCAATGGAATGGATCTCTTATACTGCGCATATGGGGGAAGTAAAAAACTGCAGGTTTTATTTCCATGACATTTTGCAGAGGGTGTGGGGGGTAGGGTGGGTGTGGGGGGGGGGGTGAAATCCTATTTCCTTTTGATATAAAAATTCCTGTCATTTTTCGTTGCTGTAATTGTTTGGTGGGATGGAGCAGACGCTTTAGAAATCATAGTGTTGCCACCTATTTTTATCCCTCAGCTCTACCACCCACTCTCCCCACCGCCTCCCTGCATCCCTCCATCTCTCCAGGAGGGATGAGGGTTTCGTTAGCAATGGCTCGATTGATGCTGAATTGAAATAGGCTTGGGTGGGTGGCGAACTTCACAGGCACAGGGCTGGTACCCCTCACACCACCCCTCCCCCCACCCCCCACCCCCCCCCGACCCAACCCCCACCAAAACCACCCCCCCCCCACCACCACCACCACCACCACCCAACCATCAGCCTCACCCCGCCCTCAACACACAATGTACCCCTCCCTTTTCCAAGCCCGAATTAAGACACGTCAATAGAAAAATCAGTGATATCTCTATCGCATAGGTGCTGCTGAGAGTTTGCAAAGCGCCGCTAGGCAGAACTTGGGGTGGGGGGGGTGGGTGGGGGGGGAGGGGGGGTGGAATTCACCATTACCCCCTTTGCCCTCTACGCGTTGCGTGTCCTTGGAGATTCGAGACCCACCCAGCTTTCTTCGAGGAGGAGAGAAAGAGAGAGAGAGAGAGAGACAGGGAGAGAGAGTGCGGGGCCATTTTACATCAGAAAGACACACAAAAGCCTTCTTACACACATCTTAGAAGCAGTACCACAGGAACAAAAGGCAACAAGAAAGGGTCTGAAAGGACAGGGAGGGTCAAACCGCCAAGGAAAGAGGAAAAAAAAAACAAATACCTACAGTGACCATTCTTAATGTGCAGAGAGGCGATTTCTTTAAGTCCGGTACAGCTTTGAATCTTCTTGGGGGGAAAAATATGTACAAGAGGAGCACAGTTGTTAAGGTCTTATTTTCTCTTCCGTCTTCAAGTGGTTTCCGATGTACATAAAGTATTGCACACAGGCGCGTGCGTGCACACGACACATACACACACACACACACACACACACACACACACACACTCACTCGCTCACACACGCGCGCACACACACACACACAGGTTCAAAATAAAAAAAAGAGGCTGGGATGCTGATAGTCCCTACAGCCGTTCCTGTTGCTGCTCCCACTGCCCTCGAGGTTTATGCTGAATGGCTCTGCAGTGTGCTCCTGCACTCTTTATGTGCCCATCTGTTAGGGGGAGCATGCTGCCTGATTGGCTGCTGCCTCATGGAGGCAGCAGTGACGACACCTGCCTTTAACATTCATTACCCCTCCCCACTACACTCCCTCCCTGCCTCCGACCCCAACTGATTTATGGGGGATGCAGTAGTTCTCTTTTCACCTGCAGTGTGTGAGCTTGGAGTTCTTTTTTTGTGTGTGTGTTTGTGTGTGTGTGTGTATGTGTGTGTCTGTGTGTGTGTGTATGTGCGTGTGTGTCTGTGTGCGTATGTGTATGTGCGTGTGTGTCAGTGTGCGTGTGTGTGTGTATGTGTGCGTGTGTCTGTGTGCGTGTGTCAGTGTGCGTGTGTGTGTATGTGTGTGTGTGTCTGTGTGCGTGTGTCAGTGTGCGTGTGTGTGTATGTGCGTTTGTCTGTGTGCGTGTGTGTCAGTGTGCGTGTGTGTGTATGTATGTGTGTGTCTGTGTGCGTGTGTCAGTGTGCATGTGTATGTATGTGCGTTTGTCTGTGTGCGTGTGTGTGTATGTGTGTGTGTGTCTGTGTGCGTGTATCCGCGTGTGTCTGTGTGCGTGTTTGTGTATGCGCATGTGTGTCTGTGCATTTGTGTGTATGTGTGTGCATGTGCGTGTGTGCCTCTGCATTGTGTGTGCGTGTTTCAATATATATTCAGGAAAGGAAATTTTCACACAGTTTTATTTCAGCAAGCACCCCGCACCCACCCCCACCACCCACCACCCTACCCCACCCTACCCCACCCCGCCCCAGGCAGTTATTCACCGGTTGCCTAAGAGATCGTGAGGGGCTTTATTTTTTTCAACGGGGACCCTCCCCTGACAGAAATGCGGTGATGCCCGCCATTCGTTAGTGGGGTTACAGCAGAAAGAGGATGGGAGGGTGGGGGGAACGGACATTGACCGACCAGGATGTCAACCACTTAAGGTTGGCGCAGCTTTGAGGGCGCCCATTTTGTCTGTTCCGGACCTGGAAGGTTTGATGTCCTCCCTGTGCCCTTGGAGATGCCAGCGCAGAGTCGGGGTGCTACAAAAATGCTAGGGGTGTTTGCCTTGTTGTCAGGCCGCTCGACAGTGGGATCGGTTCATCAGAACACATGCCAACCACGGAACCCTCCATAGGCTCTCAGTGGTGGTGGCGCAAGAGTTGGCAGGCTTGTCATTATATGGGCGCTGCCATTTAATGAGAGTGATGGGATCAATGCTAGCTGTTTCCAGGAGAGGAATGCCATCCTCTGTTTGAGTGCAGCCTCCCCATCAAATTAGACGCATCCATCGCTGGTAGCATTGCCAAGCCTCCAGGATTGTCTTGGAGATTTCAGGAAATGAGGGTTTATCTCCAAGGAAGTACTGCTGTGAGCAACACCCAGGAGAAAAATCAAAGGGACGATATAAATAATGCTTTTTGTTTCACACTTAACTTTGAACACTTGTTTGTTTGTTTTAAGAGTAATAGGGATGGGGGACGCAAAGAGGCTATTTGACTGGGCGGGGAAGTTGGAGGCTAGAGGTCATTTGGTGAAACCTCCAAGAATATGTCCAGCCAGAGTGGACAATCTTAACCTCATGCGGTGTGAGTTTAGGGAAGCAGGCTGCTCTAGGCCCAAATCTAAAGTTGGGCGTCTCTAACCAGGCATCTGCTCCCTTTAATGAGGAGCCCATGGCCAACAAATTGCGAGCTATTGCTCGATAAATGTGTGGTGATGTTGCAACCATTATTCACGCGTAGGGCTTAATTCTGCAAACACTGCCTTTGGCAACAGGACCCAACCTAAACCTACCGGCACCACACAATCTTCTGCTAACTATCTGTGTCTCGCATTTCCATGCCACACTGTGTTACAAATGAAAACACAACCTTAAAGTACTGGCCGTGCAAGAGCTTAACCCGAAACTAACGATGACCGTCCAACTATAAGGCTCGCTGACCAATTTACAATTGAGCTCCGACTGACCTGATCTGTGTTTACTTAACACCAACTTAGACTCTATTATATTAAAGGGACAAACCTGCCACAGCAAAATTGTGCATTACATGACATTATATCCCTGTCCTTAAATGCAGTTGGTTCTAATTTGTTCAAATGCCTTTTAGCTCCCTGTCAGTAAGTAACATTTTGGGATACAGTGCACGAATAACATAAGACTTGACCTGAGTCTTTCCACCACTGGGTTTTTCTGTTTGTCATGCCTGAGTCTATTAACTAGGAACACAGGTGCAGACAGAGACCATTTAGCCCTTTGATTCTTTTCCACCACTCTGTGACCTAACTGTATACTATGTGCCTTTGCCCCTTATTGTTGAACACCCTTGGCTAGTCGTGAATCTCAGTTTTAAAATTCACAATTGATCTAGCATAAATTGCGGAAGAGAGTTCCAAACTTCTACCACCTTTATGAGTGGAATTTCACTCCTGGAAGTTCTGGTTCTAACTTTTAGACAATGCCCCCTAACCTAGTCCTAGACTCCCTGACTAGCAGAAATAGTTTCTCTCTATCTCCTCTTTCTGGTCTCCTTAATACCTGAATGCCTTTGTGCAAATCACCCCTGAACCTTCAAATTCTGGGGAGTACAATCCTAGTTTGTGTAATCCCTCCTTGTGTTTTAACCCTTGGAGTCCAGCTATCATTCTGGTAAATCAATGCTGCACTCCCTCCAAGACTGATGTGTCCTTGTAAGATGTGGCGCCCAATACTGCTCTCAGTAGCTCCAGGTGTGGTCTAACCAAGGATTTGTATAGCTGGCGCAAGACTTGATGGAGATTGATTCCTTGGGTAATTGAACAACTCTATTATTGTTCTAATAGGCAACTATCAAGTTGGTAGAAGGTGAACTGGATTGATCTTGCTCTTTCCTGAATTAGCAATTCCTACATACCCATTAAACAATTTTAAAAATTCTTTCACAGGATGTGGGCATCACTGGAAGGCCAGCATTTGTTGCTCACCCCTAATTGCCCTTGAACTGAGTGGCTTGCTAGGCCATTTCAGAGGGCAGTTAAGAGTCAGTCACATTGCTGTGCATCTGAAGTCACACATTGGCCAGACCAGGTAAGGATGGCAGATTTCCTTTCCTAAAGGACGTTAGTGAACCAGGTGGGTTTTTATGACAATCGATGATAGTTTCATGGTCACCATCACTGAGAATAGCTTTCAATTCCAGATTTATTGATTGGATTGAAATTCCACAATGGTGGGATTTGAATCTATGATTTGGAGCATTAGCCATTAGATTATTGGCCAAGTGACATTACCACTACACCATCATCTCAGCGAACATATGATAAATTGTTTCTATTTAAATAACCGGAAAAGGGAAAAAAAAAAACAGGCATTTCATAGTCAATTAGAAAAACTTCGTAAGCAACAGAGGAAGCTCTGTAATGGAACATAAGATAGCCTCAAGAATTTTAGGGCTGAATTTTCCCTGCAGTATTCTGAACCCCAACATCAGGCTCAAACAGGATCAGAAGGCCGCATCAGTCACTCAATGTAACTTTTCCCCCGTTCGGCCAGTTAATGTCTCGCCATCCAATTAGGGACAGTCAGTGGGCTTTCAAAGCTGGAGGACCAATCATAGGCTTTCTAGCTTTAAAGCAGCAGCAGGGTACCGTGACAGGTAAGTTCAGGGTGATAATTGAACCCCCAAGCCTGATGGCAAAGCATGAAATGCGACGCAAATCCTTTTTTTGATCGTTGGTTTATTTGCAGAATGCAGCATTACATATGTCTTCTACTCACCCACCCACTGTTCCAGCAGTCCCTCTTTATATGTACTCAAGATATTTAATCAATCAATACCCTCCACCTGTTTAGTCTTAACAATACAATTAACATAACGTTAACAAAGGAGAGGGCACTTCAAAATGGAGGTGCGCTCTCTCCATCTTTTTCAAATATTAAATTAAAAATGGCCTTTGCAGTAAGGCAACGATGTGTGTGTGGAGGGAGGAGGAGGAGGCAGGGTGTGGGGTGAGCAGGGAGTGGGGTGAAGAGTGGGGTTAGTGGAGTCCCTCCACAGGGCAGCCTGCAGCTGCTTCTGAACCCAGGCAGTCAAGGAGGATCTAAAGCTGCCAGGAGCACTCCCCCACTCCCACCACCCCCCCATCCACCCTCCACCCTCCCACCCTCCCCAACTCACCCCAAAGCCCCTCCAGCCCAGTCAGCAGCTGGGAGGTTGCCTCTAGGCAGCTACTATGTCTCCTGATGCCTCTGGGAACCCCCAGGGCCGAGTGGAGAATTCTAGTCGGCCTTTGACAACAGGCCTTTAATTAGGTCAGTTGGCCTACCCACCACTGGCAGGTGAATAGCCCTGTCACCACTCACTGCAATACCCCCCCCTCGCTCCCTCCATTTGGTCCTGAGAAAAATGGCCTTGTGGGGGGGGGTGGTGCTGGGTGGCAAAATTCAGCAACTGCCTCCGATCTCAACTGCAGTGGCGGCAAAAAATCAAGCCCTTTGTCTCTCATTGACCTCAAAGTGTGTATTTACACACAGCTCTTAGTAGCAGAATAGTGCATCATACCATAAAACACTCGATGGCATTTTCTAACTGTAGTGTCGCTCGTGGTTTGCTGATGTTCAAAAAAAGACCCCCCCTCACCCCACCACATGCAGAAGTATATCAAGGTAGTAAATTTGAGTTTAAATTGTCGAATCATTGAAATTTACAGCACAGGAGGAGGCCGTTCAGCCCATCATGTCTATGTTGGCCAGAGCTGTTAAGGGGAGATGATGGCACAGTGGCAATGTTACTGGACTTGTAATCTAGAAGCCCTGATTATTGCTCTGGCCGATGTGGGTTCAAATCCTGGCCATGGTAGCTGGTGGGATTTAAATTCAATGAATTAGAAATCTGAAATTGAAAGTTAGTCCCAGTAATGGTGACTGTGGGTAGGATTTTCAGGTTGTCAGGCAGGCCTAGGAGTGGCTGTAAATGGCCTGCCACCCATGATTGGCCCCCTAACCATGATTTTATGCTGGTTGGCCAACTAACAGCCAACCAGTGTGAGAGGCCCAGCGCTGTTGGGGTTGGGGTAGGGGGTGGGGGTTGGGAGTTTGGGGTTGGGGTTGGGGTTGGGGGTTTGGGGTTGGGGTTGGGGGTTTGGGGTTGGGGTTGGGGGATGGGGGTTGGGGGGTTGGAGGTTTGGGGGTTGGGGTTGGGGTTGGGGGTTTGGGGTTGGGGGTTGGGGTTGGGGGTTTGGGGGTTGGGTTGGGGGTTGGGTGTTGGGGTTGGGGGTTGGAGGTTGGGGCTTGGAGGTTGGGGGGTGGGGGTTGGGGGTTTCGGGGTTGGGGGTTGGGGTTGGGGGTTTGGGGTTGGGGTTGGGGTTGGGGGTTTGGGGTTGGGGTTGGGGGTTTGGGGTTGGGGTTGGGGGGGTGGGGGTTTGGGTGTTGGGGTTGGGGTTGGGGGGTTGGGGTTGCGGGGTTGGAGGTTGGGGGTTGGGGGTTGGAGGTTGGGGTGTGGGGGTTGGGGGTTTCGGGGTTGGGGTTTGGGGTTGGGGGGTGGGGGTTGGGGGTTAGAGGTTGGGGGGTGGGGGTTGGGTGTTTCGGGGTTGGGGGTTGGGGTTTTGGGGTTGGGGCGTTGGGGGTTTGGGGGTTGGGGTTGGGGTTGGGGGGTTGGGGTTGGTGTTGGGGGTTTGGGGGTTGGGGTTGGGGTTGGGGGGTTGGGGGTTGGGGGTTTTGGGGTTGGGGGTTGGTGTTGGGGTTGGGGGCGAGCGCCAAGGTCTGCGCGTGTGTGGGGGAATGTGTGCGGAAAGCTTCTTGAAGGCAGGGAGCTGAAAGATTTTAAACCAGTGAATAAAGTTTATAAAAATCTGGAAAAAAATGTACACCCGCCTTAACATGTGTATGTCAAAAATTCTGCTGAAGATTTTTAATTTTCTTAATTTAATTATGGAAACCTCATCCCGCCAGTGGATAAGGTTTCCTAAAAAAAAATCCAAAGGCCTCCTAGCCGACTCACCCACCAACTGTAACGTTGGACGGGCAGCGAAAAATCCAGGTTGATTAGTTGGTTAACGGCCTTGACGAGGCCCTTAATCGTCGGCGGGCGCC
Organism: Carcharodon carcharias; assembly: GCF_017639515.1. Lineage (NCBI taxonomy): Eukaryota > Metazoa > Chordata > Chondrichthyes > Lamniformes > Lamnidae > Carcharodon > Carcharodon carcharias. The sequence continues at coordinate 14,877,166 of NC_054496.1, read as the reverse complement.
CTGCCGAATCTCGTGGGCGCCGGCCGAACAAAACATTGCACGAGTGTACGATGAGGTCGGGATGATCGCCACGCGCCATTTCACGCTCGGGCGCGTGTTGGGCATGTGCCCCCGCCTCGTCCACCCACCAAGTGGAAAACCCTGCCCCCTGGCAACGACTATCGATTGTCGTCGTCAAAACCCACCTGGTTCACTGATGTCCGCTCGGGAAGGAAATTTACCGTCTTTGCCTGGCCTGGCCCTACACGTGACTCCAGACCCACAGCCCATGTGGTTGACACCTCTGAAATGGCCTAGCCAGCCGCTCAGTTCAAGGGCGATTGGGGATGGACGACAAATGTTGGCCTTGCCAGCGACGCCCACATCCCATGAAAGAATAAACTGAAAAAAACACAACCATCCACCCTTGGTCTGTGGCCTGGTAAGTTATGGCACCTCAAGCACATATCCGAGTGCTTTTTAGAAATGATGAGGGTTTTTGCCTCGATCATCCTTTCAGACGCTATGTTCCAGAGCCCCCACCCCACCCCACCCCCGGGTGAAAAAGATTTTCCTCAATCCTCGCTAATCCTTCTCCCAATTGATTCAAATCTATGCCCCTAATGGTTACCTTGGGTTAGGGAACAGAGAATTCGACCGGACTTCCCTCTCCTGACCATTGCCTGACACTTCCTGCTGCACGTGCGCTGATGTTGGGTTCTTGGGTTTATAGGGCCATGAGGAGGCCATTCAGCCTGCCCTGCCGTTCAATGAGATCGTGGCTGATCTGCATTCTAACTCCATAAACCCGCCTTGGTTCCATATCGTTTCAAAAGCCTTGCCTAGCAAAAAAAAAAATTGGTCTCAGACGCAAAGTTATTGGCTGAGCTGGTGTCTACTGCATCTTGTGGAAGAGGTTTCCAGACACCCACTGCACTTTACCTGAAGAAGTCTTCTCTAACCTCTCTTGTGAATAGCCTGGCTCTGATTTTGAGGCTGTGCCTTTCATATCCTCTACTCCCACCAGTGCAAAAAGGGTTCCTCTACTAATCTATAAATTCTTTTTAAAAATCCGTCAACCAATCACCCCTTAACCTTCGTTACGCCAGGGAATACAAGCCTTGTTTATGTAACCCCTCCTCAGAATTAGTACTGAGGTGCTCCATGGTCAGCTGACACTTGCTTGCCTTGGCTTACTGCAGGGGCACAAGAGCAGAAGAACTATGAGCAGGAGTAGGCCATTCGGCCCCTCAAGCCTGTTCGCGCCGTTTGACAAGATCATGGTTGATCTGATTGTGGCCTTAATTCCGCTTTCCTCTCTGCCTTGCCTCCTGGTTATCGCTCAAAAATCTGTATAAATCAACCTTGAACTTGTCCAATGGCTCAGCTTCTGCTGCTTCCTGGGGAGGAGAATTCCACAGACTAACTACCCTCTGAGAGAAAAAAAATATGTCCTCATATATCAGGGAGACACCTGATTTTTAAACTGTGCCCCCTAGTTCCAGACTCCCCAGTAAATGTGAGCATCGTCTCCCCAGAATTTGGGAGGATAGTGTTTATTACACAGTGGGACACTACATTGTATTTACAGCTCAGAATCCAGCTGCTTGGCACACCAGGTCCATGCTATTAGGCTCCACCAACCCTTTTAATCTGACCCCATCAGAATAATTGTTCTCCCTCATGTTTTCAGTTAGCTTCCTCTTAAATGTGTCAACGCTAGTCACCTCAACTGCACCTCCTGGTAGCGAGTTCCAGGTTTTAACAACTCTCTGGGTTAAGAGGTTTCTCCTGAATTTCCTACTGGATTCATTGGCGACCATACTATATTTAAGGCCCACAGGTTCTGGTCTCCTCCTTAAGTGGAAACATCTTCTCCGCCTTTTCTAACCCTTTCATAATCTTGAAGACCTTTATCAGGTCACTCCTCAGTCTTCTCTTTTCTAGACAAAATAGACTCGACATGTCAATCCTTTCAGAAGGATACAACTTCACAGTTCTTTTACTCAGTCTGATCAATCTTCCGCTGCATCTTCACCAGTGCCCCCATGTTCCTTTTAATAATAACGGAGACCTGAACGATGCGCAGTAGTCCATGTGAGATCTAACCAAGGCTCTGTACAAGTTAACTCTTCAGAAGAAGAGTCACACGGACTCAAATCATTAGCTCTGTCTCTCTCTCCAAAGGCGCTGCCAGACCTGCTGGGTTTCTCCTGCATTTTCCGTTTTTTTTCAGATTTCCAGCATCCACAGTATTTTGCTTATAACTTCCCTGTTTTTCTAAATCTATTCCTCTAGAAATGAGCCTCAGTGCCGCTGCTGTTCTTTTATGCTCTCATTAACCTGTGTTGCTATTTGTAGTGATTTACCTGTGTTTCCCTTGATTCCTTTAGCTTTACTCCCTTTAGATATTTATTTTCCAAGGAATATCTGCCCACCTTCTTCTTCCTTCCAAAATGTTCCACTTCTCAGTGATTTATATTGCAGTCCATTTGCCAATTATATGTCCCTTCTGCAAGTTTTCTTATGTTTTGTTGCAATCATCCTCTGTACATCCTCCCCCGCCTCCCCAGTTTGTTTATTTCCTTCTTTATTCTTTCATAGGATGTGGGTGTCGCTGGCAAGACCAGCACTTGTTGCCCGTCCCTAATTGCCCTTGAACTGAGTGGCTTTCTAGGCCATTCCAGGGGGCAGTTAAGAGTCAACCACATTGTTCTGGGCCTGGATTCACATGTAGGCCAGGCCGGGTAAGGAGGGCAGATTTCCCTCCCTAAAGGACATTAGTGAACCAGCTGGGTTTTTTTTGTGAGAATCCATGGTCACCATTACTGAGACTAGCTTCACATTCCAGATTTATTAATTGAATTCAAATTCCACCTGCTGCTGCCGTGGTGGGATTTGAACCCATGTCCCCCGGGGCCTTTTGTAAATGATGAACACTGGTGGCCCCAGCCCAATCCTCTGTGGAACTCCACATCCCACCATTCGCCAGCCTGAGTGGCTACTTTTACCCTCCACGTTCCGCTTTCTATGTTATAGCCAGCTTGCTAGCCCAGTCTGCTTCTTGAGCCGTGACTGAGAACTTTTTATTGCTGGGCCAATAATCCAAAGAGTATATGTTCAAAAGTCACCGTGGCACTTTTAGAGCTTGAGTTCACTTAGGTAATTAGGTAAAATGCCATTGTCTACAAAGGACCCTAGACATCTCCCTCCATTAGAAAGGAACCATTGGTTAAAAACAGCCTAAGGGTCACCACTTCACAAGAGTAGGGCAAGGCCAGGAGGCTGGTCTCCATGAACTACCACAGCTGGTACCGGGATTGAACTCTTTGATGTCATTTAGAAAATGAAAATCCTGAGCTGGTGTCTGCAATAGTGACCATGAAACCATCAGGTTGTCATAAAAACTCCATTGGTTTTACTAATGTCCCTTTAAGGGACGAAACCTGTCACCCTTACCTACTCCGGCCTATATGTGACTCCTGTCCAACACCAGCCTGGCGGGCTCTTAATTGTGCTTTGAAGTGACCTGGCGAGTCGGCCAGTCAAACCACTGCAAAGAATAGGAAGAATAAAACTGTCCAGTCCTCTTGGCCGTCAATTAGAACATGATAACAGGACACCTAACCCAGGCAACTCTGCAGAGCCCTCCTCACTTACTCCTATAGGCTGGAGCCAAGGTTGGGAGAGCTGTGCCACAGACCTGTCACCGCCTCGATGGACAAGGCGGGCAGGGCACGGGAACATTGTCCCCCCCAATTTCTGTTCCAAGCGATATGCCATCCTGACTCAGATGTATATCCTCGTTGACTCTCCTGGAGTTCCCCCTACCTTGTATCATTGTGGGTGCCCCTACACCAGACGGACTGCAGTGTTTGAAGGGGTAAGGTCATACCTTAGTGAGCAGAATTGTGAGTGACCAGGACAGGGTGTGATTTGGAGGAGGTATGAATAAGCATTGGGAGTACATACTTGCTTTATGCTATAATCTTGTTGGATCATTGCTTTATAAAGAGGCTGAGTTATTTCCCAGAACTGCACAGCAAGCGAGCTTCCTGTAATCTTGGAGTCAACGTTGGACTGCTGCCAAATTCAGGGAAAAAAATCCATCTGACTGATTTTGTTGGTTTTCCCCTCACACGTTATGTCACTGAAGTAATCACTAATGTAACACAGTACCTCGGTTCACAAATAATGGGAATAGCAGTTAAAACAGACACTTAAAATAGCATAAAATCAAAACACTGCTGATGCTGGAAATCTGAATCAAAAACAGAAAATGCTGGAAAAGCTCAGCAGGTCTAGCAGCGTCTGTGAAGAGAGAAACAGAGTTAACGTTTTGAGTCTGTATGACTCTTCTTCAGAGCTGAAGGGAGGTAAAGATGTGATGGCTTTTATACTGTTGAAGACTGAGGTGGAGCAGGTGGAGCAAGATAGGAGGTCAGAGCAGCTTAAAGTAGCATGTAAGTAAAAGATTTAACCTGCACTCTTCCTTCCTCCTATTCGCACCTTGCTATTCATTCCGCATCCCCTTCTCTCCCTGTCATGTCCTCTCCCTGTCCTGTTCGCTCTCCCTCTGCCGCCTCACCCTCGCCACTTTCCTTTCTTCTGCCTCCCTGCCCCACTCTCCATTTGAGAGGTGTATGTAGCTGACCTCCCTTTCAAAACATAAAGGAACTATAACCAAATGCAGGAAGCTTTCTCATGCAGGTGGGACCATCATCATCAATGTCTGCAAGGCAAAGGTGACTCAACTTGTCGGAGACTGAAGGGGTGTTGATGTTTGAGAACTGCTATGTGATTTATAAACACCACAAGCAGAAGGGCAGCGCTGCACTGCAACAAAATTGACCCAACCTTGAGATGGTGGGACCTTCAACCCCTCAATGTGGTTAATCCCTCTCACTCATTGTTCCCTCCTCAATCATTCCGGAGCGCCTCTTATTCCGTGTGGAATATAATCGTATCCTGATAAACTGCAGTGAGGCTTGCGGAATGACAGAAGGCTTTGAGAGGGTTAAGTAGTGGAAGGCTATATCCTCTACTCGGTAACCAGTGAGCATGGACTGCCAATTCTTGCCAGAGGAAGAAGGTGAATAATTATGAAGAACTCTATTCACACACAGAGGGCTGAATTTTATGCGAACCCCGGTGGGTGTGTTTCCCGCAGGGTGTGGGGGCTGAGGGGGGGGGTGGGGGAAACATATAATAGAATGGGTGCTCATCCTACCACCTCCCCCCTCCCCTGAGCTCACCCCCATAATACAGGGGTGGGGGAGGTCGGTTGGTGGGTGGGCACTGAAATCGGCAGCCCACCTGCCACATTTAAATGAATAATTACAGGTGTTGTGACCCAGCAGTTGGTAAAGCTGAATTATTTAAAAATCCCAGAGGGAAACTTTAAACAACTGTCATAACCTATATTTTTAAGTGGTATGTTTGAGATGCAGCTCTAAATTCAGGAATCAGACCACCAGTTCTCGAGAGGTTTTATATCAAAATACATGAGACATTTATTAATTTACACAAGTTAAATATATACACATGGCTACAAGTTACCACTATCATAACTTTTAACAAATTCCCAAACTAATCTTCATTAAGGCAACAGCATTCCATAGACTTAACCAAACAACAGGCAAAGCATTTTCACTGTACGAATTCAACATGAGCTTCTTCCCACTTTGGTTCCTGTGGAGACAGTTGTAGGCTTCCAGCTACTTTGACCTTACATCGCCCCTCCCTGCACACACAACAACTGCTATCGGTTATATCCAGCACATCTCATTGAATGTAAAGTCTCATTGTATCACCAGCCTCTTTGAACCCCACCTCTTCTAACAATAAAACCCCATTCATAGTACCAATTTTATTAGTAATATAAACATTGCTTGGTCTCAGCTAGTTAGTTGCCAGATTTCACTCCCCTTCTTGAATGCTCTAATAAAAAAGTGCAAATACACTCTACCTCTCTTACTTCTCAAAGCTAGTACACATCAAAGCACGCAGACCAGCTGGCTTTAATCCAATTAAGATACACCCACAGAATAAATCTTTACTTTAAGAGAAAGATATTTTCCAGTAATATTATGCACATTAGTAGCTTCATGACAATGGGTCAATTAGGTTTGTTATCAAGCCAATAGACCCTGTTGTAAAACGTTAGGTCACTGACACCTTCCTGGCATCACTGGGGCTGATGGAGATGCCAGCCAATCCGATTGATTGGCAGATCTAGAGGGCGGGACTTCCTCGCCAATGAGGGGTGGAAGCCCCACTCGGCCCTCGTTTGTCTGCCCCTCAGAGCATTTTATGGCTGGGAGGTGGGGGTGCTGGGGTGTGAGGGGTTGGTGGGGAGAGGTGGGGGTGGGGTGTGGGTGAGGGCGGTCTGGGGCTGGTGGTGGTGGGGGTATGGGGCGTGGCTGGTGTGGGGGTGGCGCAGCGGGGGAATTGTGCTGGTGGGGGATGGGGAATTGTGGTGGGGGATGGGTGGGGGTGGGGGCAGGGGGCAGCTGAAGGTATGGCCACCATTTGTGGAGTGATTTAAATTGGAGATACACAAGAAGTCGGAATCGAAGGTCTACAGGGATCTTGGAGGGTTGGAGGGCCGGAGGAGGTTTCAGGGGTACGAGGCCCTGGAGATATTTGAAAACAAGGATGAGAATTTACACATTTCGTAATGAATAAGGAAAGCATAGGCAATTGGCACTCAAGTAAACAAAGAACTTGCATTTATAAATCGTCTTTCACAGCCTCAGGACATCCCAAAGCCTCTTACAGCCAATGAATTACTTTTGTTGTTTGAAGTGTCATTGTTGTTGTAATGTAAGAAACATGGCAGCCAATTTGTGCACAGCAAGGTCCTGCAAACAACAATTCAATAACAATCAGATCGTCTGTTCTAGCAATGTTGGCTGAAGGATACATGTTACCCAGGGCACCGGAGTGAGAACTCCCTCGCCCTTCTCGAAATTGTGCTGTGGGATTGTTTACATGTGCCTGAGAGGATAGGGGAGGCCTGGTTTTAATGTATCATTTCAACATATCCAGTTGCATCTGTCAAGGCGATGGTGGCGTAGTCATAATGTCACTGGGCTAGTAATCCAGAGACCCAGGTTAATACTTTGAGAGGAACAGCACCTCATCCTCCGATTAGGCACCTTACAGCCTTCCGGACTTAACATTGAGTTCAACAACTTCAGACCATGAACCCTCTCCTCCCTCTCGACCTCTTTTTAAATCCAATTTTTATTTATTTATTTTTATTTATTTATTATTATTTTCTTAAATTCTTTTATTTATTTGCTCATTTTTTAAATTCTTTCCCCCCCTCCCCCCTCTCCCCCCTCCCCCCACAGGCCCATCTGTCACTTGTCTGTGTGTTGTGCTTTCACAGAGCGCTTACCCTTGTTCTGCTATTAACACATTTGCTATCTGACCTTTATGCCACTATCAGCACCCTCTTTACTCTTCACCAGTACCAGTAACATTCCCTTTGTCTTGTGTCCATGACACCTTTGTCAATCTCCCCTTAGCTGTCACCTACCCCTGACCTTCTATCTCATTCCACCTGCTCTTCTCCCTCTTAAACAGTATAAAATCCATCGTATTTCTACTTCTCTTTAGCTCTGAAGAAGAGTCATACAGACTTGAAACGTTAACTCTGTTTCTCTCTCCACAGATCCTGCCAAACCTGCTGAGTTTTTCCAGCATTTTCTGTTTTCATTTAATACTTTGGGGGCATGGGGTTCAAACCCCATCACGGCAGCTGGTGGAATTTGAATTCAGTTCAGTGAAGGCCAGTGTCAGCAATAGTGACCATGAAACTATCATCGATTGTCATAAAAACACATCTGGTTCACCAATGCCCTTTAGGGAAGGAAATCTGCCATCCTTACCTTGTCTGGCCTACATGTGACTCCAGACCCACAGCAATGCGGTTGATTCTCAGCTGCCCTCTGAAGTGGCCTTGCCAGCCACTCAGTTCAAGGGCAGTTAGGGATGGGCAACAAATGCCTGCCTTGCCAGTGATGTCCACGTTCCAAGAAAGAATAAATAATAAGAAAAAAAAATGAACACCGTGCACAGGTGTAATGGGCAGAATGGCCACCTTCCTTGTTGAAACTCCTATGATTTAATTGTCCTTTTGGCTTGTGTGATAGGCTGTGAAATCCCTTCATTGAATATGATTACCCACCAGGGAGCTTCATTGGAGCAGAGAAGACTGAGGGGCGACCTGATCGAGATGTACAAGATTATGAGGGGCATGGACAGGGTGGATAGGGAGCAGCTGTTCCCCTTAGTTGAAGGGTCGGTCACAAGGGGACATAAGTTCAAGGTGAGGGGCAGGAGGTTTAGGGGGGATGTGAGGAAAAACTTTTTTACCCAGAGGGTGGTGACGGTCTGGAATGCGCTGCCTGGGAGGGTGGAGGCGGATTGCCTCACATCCTTTAAAAAGTACCTGGATGAGCACTTGGCACGTCATAACATTCAAGGCTATGGACCAAGTGCTGGTCAACGGGATTAGGTAGGTAGGTCAGGTGTTTCTCATGTGTCGTTGCAGACTCGATGGGCCGAATGGCCTCTTCTGCACCGTGTGATCCTGTGATTCTGTGACTGAGCCTACAACACTGGTAATATAGCAATGGGATAAACGTTGGTGAGGACTATGTCCTTTATATATGGGGACCTGGTAATGATTTCAAGACCGCTTTCATGGTGGCATGGGCTCATCCTGAGCACTCTCCACCTCACCTGGAGAAGCACTGGGAAGGAGCATAAACTGAGGATGAAGGAATCCAGCCCCACAGCTCATTTCCACGTTATCATGGTTTGTATAATAGGCAGTTTTACCTGAGGGAATTCCTGGAGTGACTATTTCAGTGTGGAAAATAAAATTGAAATGTAAAAAGCCATCAATCTGTTATATTCATACTTGTTAATGGACAAACGTGTATTAACATCCACTATCACTCCCACCACAGGATTTCCACAGAAACAAATCACAGAACAGAAATATTGAGAGCTGAAACTCTGAAAATAAACATGCTGAAAATACAGAGCAGGTAAAGAAATAAGAGTTGGAAGGGTATAACCCTCTTGTCTCCCTGGCTCCCTCTCTCTCTCTCTAACTATATCTTGCTTTGGTTCTCCCTCTCAGTCTGTCTGCTGCTCTCTCTCTGGCTCCTCCTTTCTCTGACTCTCTCTGTCTCTCTCCTTCTCTAGCCCTTTCTCTCTTCTTGTCTCCCTCTCTTTCTTTGGCTCATCTCCTGTTTCTGACTTTCTCTCTTTTTCTTCCTCTGTCCCCCCTCTCTCTCTCCTTTTCTGGCTACCCCTCCCTCTCTAGGCCTCTTTCTCTCTCTCTGTGTCTCCCTCTCTTTGTCTCACCCCCTGTCTCTGGCTCTCTCTCTCCCTTCATTTTCTCTCCCTCTCTCTTTCTCTCTCTGACTCCCTCTCTCCCCCTCTGGCTCTCCCCCTCTCTGGCTCCCTCTCTCTCTTTCTCTCCCTCACTTTCCCTCTCGCTCTCTTTCTCTCTCTCTCTCTCTCTCTCTGGCTCCGTCTCTTCCCCTCTCTGGCTCCCTTTCTCTTTCTCTCCCTCACTTTCTCTCTCTCTCTCTCTCTCTGGCTCCCTCTCTGGCTCTCCCCCTCTCTGGCTCCCTCTCTCTCTTTCTCTCCCTCACTTTCCCTCCCGCTCTCTTTCTCCTTCTCTCTCTCTCTGGCTCCGTCTCTTCCCCTCCCTGGCTCCCTCTCTCTCTCCCTCCCTTTGATTCTTCCCCTTTCTCGGAGACTCCATTCCTCAGGCTTTTCTTCCCTCTCTTTCCATCTCATGGCTTCATTTTATGATCTGTAGACCTTGGCTGTTCTTCATGATGTGCTGCCAGTATTCTGAAATCACAGCAACAACTGTTATTACCTCCATCGCCAACCTGGTCCCAACTAATGGCAAAAGGAACATTGATTTCAAATGGAGGATGCAAAGGCTGAAAGCCCTGAAGGTTGCCATATAGGAGACCAAGCATTGTTCTGGGTTAATGCATGGGGTCAGAATTCACTGGGAAAGTAACAGGTGGGTTCAGTGTGCTCACTGCCTTGAGGGTGTAGAACTCGAACTTCAAATCACCAACATTGCATTGTCCCCACTTGCTTTGTTCTGCCATTAGCTGCGTGAAAACAGGGGCTCACCCTCAGCCTCCCCATGAGTTTCACACAACTACTGCATATGCACATTAAGCATCCATTAAACTTGCCACAGAAAGGTAAGGCTGGTAATCAACAGCGTAAGGACCATTTTAATAATGAGACTTATGCAATGTCACTGAACTGCAACACCCCCAGACCCAATGAGGGATCAATTTAAACCTGAAATTGTTTCTGCAGATGGGAAATTGTACTTTGAGGTATTTTAAACTTAAAATAAAAAAAGATATTTATTTTCCTTTTTGTCTATTCTCTCTCAACCCAATTTTTCTTTCCCTCTATTTCTCATTCTATACCTAATTTGACTCTAATTCACCCTGTTTCCTTCTCCGTCAGTCCTCTGATTCTTCCTTTACCCTTAAACTTAACTGATCAAAGGTTGTGGAGAAAAGGCAGGAAAGTGGAGTTGAGGATCATTAGATCAGCCATGACCTCATTGAATGGCAGAGCCGACTCGATGAGCTGAATGGCCTACTTCTGCTCCTATGCCTTATGATCTTATGGTCTTATAGACTGTTGGTCCTATCGTTCAGCCATGTACCAGTTGCCCCATTGCTGTGCTATCAGCCCGCACTTGCCGCAATTTGAAACATAAAGGCTTCTCGGGTTGATAAGTGAAACAAGTCTAAGCGAGGAGGCGCATGGTGAAATGCCCTGTTTAAGCACATTCTGGGAAGCTGTCTGTCAAATCCTGGGATTCTGGGGCTGAATCTAATCTGAGTGAAGGAGTGAAAGTCTCTCTTTTCCGAGTTCGAGCAGTCTCAGTCCAACACCTCATGACTCTAACTTGGCAACAGCAGACATTACATTTTCCACCTTACTCAGCTCATTGAAGGCAACAGAGACATGCCACACTGGTACGCTGTCTCTTATTGTTCTATTCTGATTTTGATAAAGTAGATGAGGAGAGGATGTTTCCACTTGTGAGGAAGAGCAAGAGGCCACAATCACAAGATAGTCAGCAAGAAATCCCATGGAAATTCAGAAGAAACTCCTTCTTTACTGAGACAGTATTGGGAATGTGGAACTCAAAATCGCATAATTGTTATAGCACAGGGCCATTCGGCCCATTGTGTCTGTGCCAGCTCTTTGCAGGAGCAATTTACCTAGTGCCATTTCCCCGCCATCTCCCTGTAACCCTGCACAATTTTCCTTTTCAGGTAACAATTTTGAATGCCTCGATTAAATCTGTCTCCCCCAAACTCTCAGGCCGTGCATTCCAGATCCTCACCACTCACTGCGTGAGAAAGTATTTCCTCATGTCGCTATCGATTCTTTTGGCCGATTACCTTAAATCTGTGTCCCCTTGTTCTCAATCCTTCTACCGATGGGAACAGTTCTTCCCAATCGATTTTGTCTAGACCCCCCGTGATTTTGAATAACTATCAAATCTAAACTCGCTACCACAGGCAGTGAGTGAAGTGAATCATATAGATGCACTGAAGGAGAAACAAGGTAAGCCTTTGAGGGACAAGAGAAATAAAGGGTCATGCTGATGAGGAAAGACAAGAGGAGGTTTGAATGGAGCATAACTGTTGCCTTGCACTGGTGGGGAACACCACCACCTGGAAGTTACCCTTCAAGCCACACACCACTCTGACTTGGAAATATATCGTTCCATCACTGTCGCTGGGTCAAAATCCTGGGACTCCCTTCCTAACAACACTGTGGATGTACCTACACCACATGGACTGCAGCAGTTCAAGAAGGTGGCTCACCATCAACTTCCCAAGGGCAATTAGGGTGGGCAATAAATGCTGGCCTACCCAATGATGCCTCCATCCCATGAATGAATAAAAAAAATGGCTTGTTTCTTGTTTGCTATCCTATGTCATGACATGTAATACATGGCCTAGGAGTGCTTAATGCTATCAATGCTTGAAATGGGCATACACACATTCCCAGCTCTACTACTGAGCACCTCGATAGGGAAAACATTCATTACAACAGTTACTCACAACACAAATATAAAACTTCCGCAGTGAGCTATGCTCACAAGCACTTTCTTAGTGCAGACAATGCAACTTACAGATGGATGGACAAGGCCTAGCTAATATTAGCTCTCTGTGAAAGCCTCCTATTGCAATTAGTATTATTATTGGAGTTGCACTGAGGGGCGCCATGATAAGGTGTGATAGATATATGGGGTCCTTCATTCTGGAGGCATGTTGGCCACTTAGGTTCCCGTTTTACGCCTGTAAAATGAACACAACACCATCTTAATCCTAGGAGTTTTCAGGTGCTAAAGTGCTAGAAGGATGGGTTGAATGATTTATTCATTCCAATTTGGCTTCAGGGTGTTGTTGCCTGCAGGACTCCCGATCCTCCAACTGTGTATCACACTGAGAGAGGTGAACTGGGTCTTGCATTTACTGCTTCCTCTTGCTAGTTGATAGTGCTCAGTCTTGCTGCTAATATTGATGCCCTTTTTGCTTCATTGGTGAACCAAGCAAAATTGGGCAAGAGAAATCCAAGATACCTGGTGGTGCAGCACATTGGAATGGGCAGTGCCATAGGCTGCTGGGATCTGAGTGTGTGTCTATGGTCCCACATGTAGTGAGCTACTTGACTCAGTCAGGCTATTGAAGAGGGGTCGAATGTCACCACGATGAGGAAGCTTAGGAAATACAAAGAGCTCCCCCAAAATGGAGGTGTGACTGAAGGGGCTCGACACCCTTCAACATTGTCCCACATTCAGTCGTGAGCTGAATGCCTGGACTAATGAGTCCAGGGTAAGTGGTAGTCTTCACATAAGATTTGGTGCAAATTTATTCAGCCAGATCTCTTATGAGACTAGAAGTCCCAATGCTGGCCCTTGCAAAGAGATTGGAGCAAACCTTTTCCCTGCAACTTACTCCTTCATTTTCCATCATATAACCTGGGCAGGTATGGTCCTTTTATATTTTAAGATTGGGGCCAGTTGAATTTTCTTCCAGACAGCCAGTATGGACATGGTGGGCCAAAGGCCTCCTTCCAAGCTGTAAGCATCCAATGATTTCATTAGAACGAATACCTCTAGAAAGTATATTTCTTGATGACAGTTTTTGCAACTACAAAGTACCAGTTGGAAGGTGATCTAACTGTGAGAGACTCGTTCCCTGCAGACTGTCAAACTACAATGTCAACATGGCTCTCCACTTCTTAGATCAGGACAGGAGGCATGACAGCATCTCGGGGATGTTTTTGTTGCTAGAACCCCAGCTGACCTTTCTGCACCAGGCAGACATCCTGACATGGGGAAGCGTTGGGCTGAAATAGCAGACGTGCCTGAGCCTCTAGAATGGGCTGAAGTGGTGCCTGGATCCATGCTCTGACTAAAGATGAAAAGGTCATGCCAGCATTGACCTTTATCACCTTGTGGCTCACTTCACTTCAGTTAGGGGAGTGGAGAGGGGGGAAGGAAAAAAAATGTGCTTTGCTGAATCTCAGCATCCCCATGTCGCAGTGTGTGCTTTGGTGGACCATTCATCTTTGAAGGTGAGATCTGAACAAAATAGGCAGGAGAAGAGGCTGAACAGTTTCTACCTTTGCTGATGCAACCCCGGCATCACCAAGGCCACCAACTCAGAGACCCTGGAATGTGTTAACTCCATGAGCATACACTCACCTCTGGGCCGATGACATCTGTACTGGCTTGGCCATGTTCCCCGGAGGTGACCAGTATAAGACTGGCCACTGGGTCAGAACCTGCTGGGCGTCCATACCTGGACAAGGACACCTTGAAGCAACCGATGGAGATGGCGGACAATGACACAGGCAACTAGGAATGGTCGCTGACGACCATGACCTCTGGAGGCTGGGGGAGGGGTGATAGGGTGTGGGGGTGGAGGGCTGTAATAGAAGAGACAAGGAAAAGTGAAAAGCTGAACTGGCCAATAAGTGGGCCCCGAGAAAATGGAGATCAGCGAATCATACACCTTCTCAGCTCCACTGTCTTCACCTGCACAAATGCAGCAGGGAGCCTGATACCAGAGTGGGGCCCCTGAGCCACACCAGCCAATGTTTAACACAGAGCTGACCCACCACGGTGCAAGCCATTGTTACATGAGATGGAATTAGGCAGCCACACAGGGTTTTTGGATGTGCAAGACCCTGCTCCTCTGAATAAAGTAGAGGCACCTCCTCTCCAGGATGACTCTTCAACGTGTCATGGTTTCTCCAAACGCACTGAGACCAAAATTGCACACTGATAGCTATCTGTCCTCTTTGCCCATCTGGGCACCTTTCAGAATAGGAACCAACTCCATGCCATGAATAACCAGCTGAATCATAATGTGGTTTAAAGCCCGACTTCTTATCTTGAACAGGCTCCATCTCCTCACTTTGAGGATCCACTCCAAGGTGGGTGCCCCTCTCGCGGTGACACGTGAACAGATCTTACTTTGCCCTTTGCGTTTTGGATCACTCCACCTCATGCTTCCAGTCAAGGGTGTATGCCTTTTCTTAAGGAACCCTGTGATCCTCCAGAAATCTGTCCCACGAAATGGTCTCAGGGGTTACAAGCAGAGGAAGGTATCACTGCCATTCCCCCAGTTGATCTAAACTTGGTGACTGCCAACCTGCCAAACAACTGTAGCCTAGAAACAGCCTTCCGTGATGTGATGGAGCACATGCTTGCCGCGGTTGTGTGGAATTATTTTGCCTATCAGTAAATGATGGATGTGATAACTCATTTGAAATAAAAGAATTATTATGATATAGATTAGGTTCTTCATTCATAGGATGTGGGCTTCGCTGGCTAGGTCAGCATTTATTACCCATCCCTAGTTGCCCTTGAGAAGGTGGTGGTGAGCTGCCTTCTTGAACTGCTGCAGTCCATGTGGTGTAGGTACACCCACAGTGCTGTTAGGGAGGGAGTTCCAGGATTTTGACCCAGCGACAGTGAAGGAACGGCGATATATTTCCAAGTCAGGATGATGAGTGGCTTGGAGGGGAACTTCCAGGTGGTGGTGTTCCCATCTATCTGCTGCCCTGGTCCTTCTAGATGGTAGAGGTCATGGGTTTGGAAGATGCTGTCTAAGGAGTCTTGGTGAGTTGCTGCAGTGCATCATGTAGATGGTGCACACTGCTGCTACTGTGCATCGGTGATGGAGGGAGTGAATGTTTGTGGATGTGGTGCCAATCAAGCGGGGCTGCTTTGTCCTGGATGGTGTTGAGCTTCTTGAGTGTTGTGGGAGCTGCACTCATCCAGGCAAGTGGGGAGTATTCCATCACACTCCTGACTTGTGCCTTGTAGATGGTGGACAGGCTTTGGGGAGTCAGGAGGTGAGTTACTTGCTGCAGGATTCCTAGCCTCTGCCCTGCTCTTGCAGCCACAGTATTTATATGGCTGGTCCAGTTCAGTTTCCTATGATGACGGGATTGTCTTATGAAGAAAGGTTGAGCAGGCTAGGCCTACACCTCATTAGAGTTTAGGAAAATGAGGGGTGATCTTATTGAAATGTATAAGATTCTGAAGGGGCTTGACAGGTTAGATGCTGAAAGGAAGTTTCCCCTCGTGGGGGAGTCTAGAACCCGGGGGCAAAGGTTAAAAAAAAAGCAGTCTTCCATTTAAGACATGGGTGAAGAGGAATTTCTTCTCTCAGAGGGTTGTTAGTCTTTGGAATTCTTTTCCCCGGAGAGTGGTGAAAGCTGGATCATTGAATATATTCAAGGCTGAGTTACCAGGTTTTTGATTGACAAGGGAGTCAAGGGTTATGGGGAGACAGGCAGGAAAGTGGAGTTGAAGCCACAGTCAGATCAGCCATGATCTTTCTGAGTGGCAGAGCAGGCTTGATGGGCCAAATAGCCTACCCCTCCCCCTATTTCTTAAAAAAGATTGCAAATAAAGCACTGGGATTCATATCTGGAGGAATTGAATTCAAAAGCAGAGAGGCTATGTTAAACCTGTATAGAATCTTGGCTGGGCATCACTTAGATAACCGGGGGGCAGTGCTGGTCTCTGTGTGGTAAAAATGGACATAGAGGCACTGAAAAAAAGATGCAACAGAGACTTACAAGGATGATACCCAAACTGAGAGGTTATAACTATCATGGTGGGCAGAAGTGACTGGGGCTCTTTTCACTGGAGAAGGGTGGGCTGTGGGTTGCCTGATAGAGATCTCTAATACTGGGGTAGATATAAAGAGTGGCTAAATCTGATAGTCCTTGTAAATGGGCACAGGGATTGTCATGCACAATGAATCAGTGCCTGGTTGATTGTGATGAAGACAGCACATCAACTGTGTGCTGCCCATTCCTTCCAATGATTTCAGAATCCTAGCCATTGGCAAATGTGCTGTCGTCTGGCTGGGCAGGTCAATAGTATTGTGTGTGGCGAGCACCACTTAAAGCTAGAACAAAAACAGAAATACCTGGAAAAACACAGCAGGTCTGGCAGCATCGGCGGAGAAGAACAAAGTTGACGTTTTGAGTCCTCATGACCCTTCAACAGAACTAAGCAGAAATAGGAAAGGGATGAAATATAAGCTGGTTTAAGGGGGCGGGGGTGGGGGGGCGGAGTGCATAAGGTGAGGAGGGGAGAGAGAGAAGGTGGGGGGGGTTGTTGGGACAAGCAAGCAGTGATAGGAGCAGATAACCAAAAGATGTCACAGACAAAAGAACAAAGAGGTGTTGAAGGTGGTGATATTATCTAAAAGAATGTGCTAATTAAGTGGAGAGCACGACGAGAAAGGTAGCTCTAGTGGGGGTGGCGTGAAATAAACCATGGGTGGAATACATTTAAAAATAATGGAAATAGGTGGGAAAAGAAAAATCTATATAAATTATTGGAAAAAACAAAAGGAAGGGGGAAGAAACAGAAAGGGGGTGGGGATGGAGGAGGGAGTTCAAGATCTAAAATTGTTGAACTCAATATTCAGTCCGGAAGGCTGTAAAGTGCCTAGTCGGAAGATGAGGTGCTGTTCCTCAGTTCGCCTTGAGCTTCACTGGAACAATGCAGCAGGCCAAGGACAGACATGTGGGCAAGAGAGCTGGGTTGAGTGTTAAAGTGGCAAGCAACAGGGAGGTCTGGGAAATGCTTGCGGACAGACCGAAGGTGTTCTGCAAAGCGGTCACCCAGTCTGCGTTTGGTCTCTCCAATGTAGAGGAAACCGCATTGGGAGCAACGAATACAGTAGACTAAATTGAGGGAAGTGCGAGTGAAATGCTGCTTCACTTGAAAGGAGTATTTGGTCCCTTGAACGGTGAGGAGAGAGGAAGTGAAGGGGCAGGTGTTGCATCTTTTGCGTATACATGGGGAGGTGCCGTAGGTGGGGATTGAGCAGTAGGGAGTGATGGAGGAGTGGACCAGGGTGTCACGGAGGGAATGATCCCTTTGGAATGCCGCCGGGGGGGTGAAGGGAAGATGTGTTTGGTGGTGGCATCATGCTGGAGTTGGCGGAAATGGCGGAGGATGATCCTTTGAATGTGGAGGCTAGTGGGGTGATAAATGAGGACAAGGGGGACCCTATCATGTTTCTGGGAGGGAGGAGAAGGCGTGAGGGTGGATGCGTGGGAGATGGGCCGGACACGTAAAGCTAGCTTGCCTCTCTTAAAGGGGAAGTGCACTGTGGCTGGATCAGGTGCTAGTGATCATGCAGGAAGTGGCCAGGGAAACATTGAAAAATGGCACTGCGTGACAGAGAGGGGACTGCAGGGTTTCCAGATGCTGCGCTGGAGGCTTTGGTGGAGGAAATGGAAAGGGGGAGAGATGCCCTGTATCCGTAAGGGGTAGGCCATTTGGCCCATCAAGCCTGCTCTGCCATTCAGTAAGATCATGGCTGATCTGATTGTGGCCTTAACTCCACTTTCCTGCCTGAGATAGTTAGTAGGTGAGTGATGGGGTGGAGGGCGGTGTGATGAATTGAGCAGTGTCTCAGTGCTGGTGGTACAATTGGCAGGATATGGCATTTGAAGGCGCATTTACCGACCTTGAACACTTAGGCGAGGTTGTTGAACTTGTTGTGGAACTGTATCCAGGCCCTCAGGGCTTGACTCCTAGCTCTGGCCTCCCTGACTATCTGCTCCCACTGCCTTCTGAGTGTGCCTGAGACACTGCTCAATTTATCACACCGCCCTCCACCCCATCACTCACCTACTAACTAACTCTAACAACCAGGACTCCTCCGTGACAGTCACTTGCTTCATCGCAGGCTTCGCAATGCCCCGAGCTCCACACCCACATCTCAAAGACTGCACACGCACACCGACAGTCATATCACCCCAACAGGTCACTGAGAGACCTTCTCCCTCTCCTCCTCCTCCTCCTCTCCCTCCTTCCAGCCCTGTGTGGCCTTTGTTCATTCTCCAAACTACATTCCAAGGGGAATGTCTGCTAAAGCGTCCGGGCCTGGGAGAAACTGGTTTGCGCAGAAGCCTTGAAGTCAGCAAAACCACCCCCCCCGCCCAGCACCTGCCACCTCGTTCCCTGAAGACCTCTGCAACTTTAAACAACTATAGAAAGCACCAAACGCTTGTAGAACCCTAGCCCCAGCCAGAAGAAATCAACCAACAACTAACCTGTAAGAAATTGACCGGTCCCTTTAAATAGCTGTTAGTAGTAGTGGGATCCTCCTGGCTGTGGAATGTGTTTTTAGTTGTAAGAAGTTAAGACGGAGCATTGGCTGGAGTGCTGAGGTCCAAAGTGGCAGCTGGTTTGACACCATGGTCTGCCGGGCCGGCATATTTGCAGTGGTCGTTGGCAGCATGCACACTAATGCCATCTCCGATATGGCGTCTGGCACGATTTGTGTGCGCTTGTGCATGGATGCCATTTTGGATCTCGTAGCACCCTGAAAAGCACTTGCAAACAGTACCATTTTCTTGCCTGACCTTTCCATTGCGGGAGAGTCCGCAACCAGAGGCCATCGATATAAGATAGTCATTAATAAATCCAGCAGGGAATCCAGACGAAACTTCTCGAGTGGCGAGAATGTGGAACGTGCTACCGCAGGGTACGGTTGAGGTAAACCGTGCAGATGCATTCAAGGGGAAGCTGGATAAACATATGAGGGAGAAAGGAATAGAGGAAAATGAAGATCGGTTGAGATGAAGAGGAGTGGGAGGCTCATGCGGAGCATGGACCAGCACAGATTGGATAGGTCAAAAGGTCTATTTCTGTGCTATAAATGCTATTTGATTCAATGTAAACAACTAGTGTGCTTATACACTGACGTTAAGCAATCTCGTTTCATGGCTATTTTTGCTTGCTCCTTTACATTCCTGTTCTCTTCACATAGCAACCCCGCTCGACAAGGTTTCAGTGTAAAATGAGTGCGAGAATATTTTATCCCTTTGATAAAGAATGTTCCTTTTCCTTTTCTCTGGATGGTTTCAGCAACCCTCAGCACCTCACCTGAGTGGCTGGGTTTTCCCTGAGTGAGCCTGGGCACTGAGGAGATGGGGAAGAAGGGACTGATATCATTACCCAAACGTCAGATCTTATCCTGGTGTCATCGCACATCCACCTTTCACCATGAGTCACTGTACAGCGATGAAGCCTGGCTGACTATTCCAGTCAATGATTCAGCAGGATGGAGCCCAATTGTAACTCCCCTCCAACCAACGAGGCCATAATGAGCTGTCGATGCTAGGAGACCATTGGTGCTTTCAAGACTGAGATCAATAGTAATTTATTGGGTTGGAGTATCAAGGGATAAGGAAGAAAGGAGGGTTAGTGGAGCTGATCTACTGAAATACGGGACAGGCCCGATGGGCTGAATGGTCACCTCCTAATGACCCACATTGGCACCCAATCCAACAATGCCTTGATTTAAAAAGTCTCCTTCCTTGATTACATGACCTCACCCCTCGCTACCTCTGTCATCTCCTCCAGCCCTATAACCATCTGAGATCTCTGTGCTCCTCCAGTTCTGCGCATCCCTCATTTTAATCGGTACCACCAGCGTCCTTGGTTGTCTAGGCCCTAAGCTCTGGAATTCCCTCCCTATGGCTCCTTACACCCACCTTCCATCGTCCCTTGGAAGACACTCGTTCAAACCTCTTTGACCAAGCCATTGGTCACCCATCCTAACACCTCTTAATCTGGTTGGGTGTCACATTTTATTGGACAACTGCTCCTGTGAAACACCTCGGGAAGACTTTGCTGTGTTAAAGGTGCTATACAAAGGCAAGTTGTTGTTAATGTTCCTTCCCAAGTTCCTGTGAAATCAGTGTGGCATCGCTTCACTTGGCAGGGTTGGCGATAAACGTGCACCATGCTTGCCAGCCTATTGATGGGCACCTTTCAGATTCCAGTAGGGCTTTGTTTTCATTCTATCAAATAAACACGCTTTTCTAAAAATACACTCTGACAGGTAATAGATGTTTTCGTTTCACAAGTAGACACCCCTGCCTGTTGCCTGACTGGCTGAGCAGGCATTAAGGTATATTTACTGTTAGGGAGCCGGGAACCCTGAGCACAAATTGAACAAGCAGTGCGGAAGGATGGAAGCGGGGCAGTGACCGCCTGCTCTGTCCTTTTTCGATGCACCACCGAGGGAGTGCAACCCTGCCAGAGGGTTTTCGCCTTTACGGGACAGGCAGTCAGAACCTGGGAGAACAGCTTTCAGGCGGAACATTACGTTGTAAAGGGATTAAGAGCGAACAGGGAAAATGTCTTTTCTCCGCTGAGGGGAGTTGTTGGTGGTGAGGGACCATCGATTTAGAATCGCCACCAAGTGAAGTGACCATTGTATCTTTTAGACGAAAAATAGTGGATAAATATTTGAAACAGACATCAGGCATTTGGATTGTAAAGAGACAGTGTGGACATAATGGGGCAAATTACTTCCTTCTGGGCTGTGAATTTCAAGCTTATAAGGGATGCCTTGAGACTGCTAAGGCACCATACAAATGCAAGTTTGATCTTATCTTTGTTAGATGAAAGGCTCCAAATCAGTTCAACATCCCAGCTGGGATTGCATTCATCCAGTATGTGCTCCTCCCCCCTCCTCCAGATACCATGGCCTATGAGGGCATCAGCAGCCATGGACTTCTATTGGATTGGTCCATGATTATGCTTGGCAAAGTATGGCAGTGGTTTGCTGTTGCCTTTTGCAGTCTGGCTGACCAGGAATCTCTCACTCACACTGCCTGCCATCAGCTGTATTGGAAGGATTCACGGGCTGATAATCAACCTGTTTGGTCACATTATGAATGTGCCTTCCGTAGCCATCAAGTCCTTGGGTGGGGCTTGAACCTGGGGCTTCATGGCTGCCCACTGCACCACATGAACCCCACCCCCCCACCCCCCCCCCTTCAACCCTCCTCTTGTAAATTTGGAGTTGAGGTATATTAGGCAAAGTAGATGAAACTTTACTATGTATTTGACCTGAGAAGTGCTTGACACTAGCAGTCACAATGGCACAGCATACCTGATGTGCAAGTGTTCTACTTACTCTCCTTGTAATATATAATATATCTCACCTTAATGGACACAAAATCTACCAAAAGCCTTAAAACTTAAAACATGACTTGAAAACGCTCTTAAATTAGTAATACTCTCAGATGGAAAGCACAACATCGAGGTTAGTCTCAACAAAAGAAGCTCCATTGAGTCATACAGGATGGACGGAGGCTATCTGGCCACTGTGTCTGTACTTAGCTCTTTGAAGGAGTTAGTCCCAACCTCCTGTTCTTTCCCCACAGCATTGCAAATTTGACCCCGTCAAGTATATATCCAATTGAGTTTATATATCGTGCTTAACGTGCAGAAGGCGCTGCGACCCTTGAAGAGGCAGTAATTTT
>NC_054496.1:14687763-14850263 GCF_017639515.1 Carcharodon carcharias | reverse complement strand
TGCCCTGCCCAAAGAAATAGTTTCTCCATACCCACTCTTTCAAATAATTCTAACGTTTCAAAAACAGAAAGTAAGTATTTTAAAGTCACAGGGAGAGAAGGTAATTGGAGAGCTTCTAGAACTAGGGGTCACTGTTTAAAGGGACAGAGATGAGGGGAAATCTTTTTTCCCTCAGGAGGCCATGAGTCTTTGGAACTCTCTTCCTCAGAAGGCATTGGAAGCTTTTGAATATTTTTAAGGCAGAGATAGATGGATTCTTGATAAGCAAGGGGGTGAAAGGTTATCAGGGCTAGGCAGGAATGTGGAGTTACAATCAGATCAGCAATGGCCTTATTGAATGGAGGAGCAGGCTTGAGGGGCTGAGTGGCTTACTCCTGCTCCTAGTTCGTATGTTCGTATGTAATTATTCAAGTTTCCTTACTTTCCTACGAGCTGGTCTATAGGCTGAACTGAGCATCTTATGACACAGGGAGCTAAAGATGAGTTATCGAACAGCCAGTGTGGTCTGTACCTTGCAGTGAGATGGCTGTGCCGAGCTGAGGAGCAGGACTGGCCGGGTGTTACCAAGTTTGAGTGACTTCTCAGCTTTTCTAAGGGTCTTTTTGGGGTTTGAGTTGTGATGCCTGAGGTGTCACCTGTGGGTAGCCCTGCATGGGTGCTGTCCCCATGCTGGTTCCTTCCGGACTCTTCTACACACAGGCTACTACCATGTGACTCTCTACCTCACTATGCTGGTGGCACTGTTTCCCCAGTCCCACATTAACCCTTGATCCTCTGAACACCAGGCATTACAACAGAGCCTACAGTTCCAAAGTACTTCATTGGCTGTAAAGTGCTTTGGGACATCATGTGGCCACGAAAAGTGCGAGGGAAAGGCTTGTTTTTCTTTTCTCTCATCCCCTAGATAAAGGGCCAGAACAACATCAAGGTTGGACAAGATCAGCTTTTAGAAGGCTGTAGATTATAATTATAATGGCTACGTGAGAGAGGCAAGGCATTCCATAATACCTTAGGAAAGAATGAGTTAAAGTAGAAAATAGTTCACTGAGCCTGGGTTATAACATTAGAAGGTTGCCCAGCAACAACTGCTTCTAGCATATGAGGCTTATACTGAGGGAAATTTCTCAGTGGCGTTTATATGTAGTTCTGGCTTCCTGAGGGATACACATTTTCCATTAAGTTATTTATTCAAGGACCAGCTGAGATTTGGTCTCATCAACTAGAAGCAAGAGAACACCAATTGTACCTTATATAAGTAATTCATAGGCATTAACTGTTGTTACCTATTGTTTATTCTAACTACTACACTTAGTCACTTATCTCCCTGCCCATTGCCTCCAGTTTGTGTTTTTAAAGTAAGGTCATGACCTAAGCTACAACAGTGGGATCCCTTCTACCTGGTGACAAGGAGGAATTTCTCCTCTCAGAGGGTTGTTAGTCTTTGGGATTCTCTTCCGCAGTGAGCAGCGGAGGCTGGGTCAATGAGTGTATTCAAGGCCAAGTTAGGCAGATTGTTGATTGACAAGAAAGTCAAGGGTTACGGGGGACAGGCAAGAAAGTGGTGTTAAGGTCACCATCAGATCGGCCATGATCTTATTGAATGGTGGAGCAGACTCGATGGGCTGAATGGCCTACTCCTGCTCCTATTGCTCATGATCTACATACCAATGTATGAATTAGAAGCATCCGGCCCTTCGAAACTGCTCCGCCATTGAATAAAATCGTGGCTGATCAGATTTTAACCTCCACTCCACATCCCTGCCTTCCCTCGATAACCTTTTACCTTCCTGATTGTCTGCCAGAACTCTCATGCGCTATTTGCCTTTGTCCCTCCAGCAACAACAGGTCGAGTGTCCGCCGATCCCTTTACTCATTGTGGAATCAATATGGCTGCACCATATACACCTGCACCACAATGTACATCGTGCAACGCTTAGGTAGGTCTTGCTGCAGAATAGGGAAAATAAACTCGGGGAGCAATTGGATGAGCCGGCGTCTAGGTCAGCAGGGCACAGGTTCAGGCTGGTGAACCGCAGGTTTAGGGCAAGGTGCCTTCTTGGAGTTTCTTTGCATATAGCGGGTGATCAATAGCTGGCACAGACAGCAAGGGTACTGGGCTCAGTTAAGAGCTAAGTGGATGGTGCCATGGGCAGATGGTATAGAGTTGGCATTCTCAATTGCCAACCCAATTAAACAAAGATTCAAATCAAAAGGGTGCCAACTTGTGAAATACAGGGGCGGGGGGGAGAGGGGGTAAGATATTTGGCTAAACACTGGAGACCTACAATGGGTGAGCATGGGAGACTTGTGTCTTTTTTCCATGATTTTACGGTAGGTGCAGCTCCTCGAGAAAGCAACCCTTGACATATTTTTTGCTTCTCTCTTCATGTTTAATCGCCCTGGTGGTGGTGGTGGGGGGCTTGGCTGGATCGGTGCTCGTTTCTTCCAATGCAACAAGGCACAGAAATCCACGTGCGAGTTGCACCCCCACGCGAATCGACTTCCCTCCCCGGCCTTTTGCCCCCAGTCTATAGAAAACGGGTGTGCGAGAATCCGGCCCTGCCCACGCCATTGGCCGCTCCCCCGGTACACGTTCGTCGTTATTGGTGCACTTTTGAGGAGGATCCTTAAAAAAAAATTAAGCTGAGTCTCTTAGCCTCGAGGAGACTCTGGCACGACTTAAAAGCTTTGGAACATTTTCTGCATTGACTAAGAAACTGAGGATTGTACGCCGAGATAACGGGCACATGGCTCTGTGCAGTTTTACACAGTCACTCTCACTTATTTATATATAAGGGTTGCTTAGAGATGGTCGAGCGGACCATTCCGATTAAAATTGCTTATTTTTTTTTGGGGGGGGGGGGAGATAAGCGCACTTTTGATTGTGTTTTAAAAAAAAACTTCAGGCTGCTGCTTTGAAACGGGAATACATTCCAAATCAAACAATTTTGTTTTTCTTTTTATTTTTTAAGAAAATTTCAAAAACCCTGCCCGGTTGTGCCGATTCACAGCAAATTTTGCGCTCTCTGCTATGTCAATAGGCTGTAGCCCACCCCCGCCCACACACACACACACACACACACAACAAAAAACAAAACCAGCAGGAAAAAGACAGCGCTCCTCAAAACTCATCAGTTTTGGGGTCCCGGTTCGCACCTCGAACGCTGATCGTGCCCAATGCTCGAACTCGAAGCACCTTTTTTTTAATCTCTCACCCTGCCTCTTTCTGTTTTCTGCACAAATGCAATGGTTGTGAAGGCCTCCACCCTTGGTTGCATAAAATTTATGCAGCAAGTAAGCGCCCTGTTTGGTTTGGCAACACTGCCTGGAATCCCCTCTTTGGATCTCCCTGATCCCCCACCTTTGCTGTAGGAGCTGTTTGCATGTTGGATCGCGGGAGCTGTCCATTCGTGACTTGTCCCTGTTGGGCATTCGGATGCACTCGGGGCACTGAATAGCAAGAATATCCAGGCTTTGGCCATTAAATAGCAGGTGACGTTCGTGCCACACAAGTGCCAGGCAATGACCATCTCCAACAAGAGAGAATCTAACTATTGCCTCTTGATGTTCAACAACAGTACAAATCTCTTACCATCAATATCCGGCAGGTTGCCATTAACCAGAAACTTAACTGGGGCCAGTTACTTAAATACTGTGGCTCCAAGAGCAGGTCAGAGGCTGGGAATTCTGTGGTGAGTAACTGATGTCCTGGCTCCCCAAAGCCTGTCCACCAAGTATAAGGTACAAGCCAGGAGTGTGATGGAATGCTCCCCACTTCTCTGGATGAGTGCAGCTCCAACAACACTCAAGAGGCTTGACGGCATCTTGAAAAAAGCATCCACTTGAGTGGCATCCCATCCCTCTGCTTAAACATTCACTCCCCCCATTACCGACGCAGACTGGCAGCAGTGTGAGCCATCTACGAGATGCATTGTAGCAATTTGCCAAGACTCTTTTGACAGCATCTTCCAAACCTGCAACCTCTATGACCTAGAAGGTCAAGGACAGGAGATACATGGGAATGCCACCACCTGTCTGTTGCCCTCCAAACCACGCACCATCCTGAGTTAAAACCAAATTGCCGTTACAATCCTATTGCTGGGACAGGAATTTGTAGCTCCCTTCCTAACAGCATCAGACGGGCTGCAGCGGTTCAAGAAGGCGGCTCACCACCACCTTCTCAAGGGCAATTAGGGATGGGCAATAAATGCTGGCCCAGCCAGTGATGCCCACATCCCATGGACGAATTTGAAAAAAAGCAGAACTGGGGAACATAGTGATTTCACCCCACCCCCCCCTCTTATTTTCCTGGACCAATTCGAAAGCCTCATAAAGAATGAGGACAAACGTGAACAAGAGGACCAACACTTGTCAACAAGCTGACCTCTCTCGGCTGATCAATGTGGAAACATTTATCCATGGCATTGCCTCACGTGGGTTCAGCTTGTTGTCCAAACTTCCACATAGGCTACGGTCAGCTGCTGCGATCGGTGGAATTGCATCTTGCCATGTAGGGCAATGAGTCATCACGTCGGTTGCAAATATGATCAAACAGACCATTGCAGCCAAATTTTTGCAATCAATGTACTCCAGTTGTTTTTGCCTGGATATTCCATTGTGCTATGGTTGTGCTTTGTTATGTTTTCTTGATCCTAATGGATTTCCCTATGGTGGCTAGATTGTACATTTTCAGTTCCTTGTGGTCCTTTTTTCATCCAGAATGTGAAATTTACCCCGTCCTTTGACTCTGTGGAGCTTTCTCAGGCACTTATTTCACAGCCACCCTGCCGTACGTTCTTACTCGCAGCACAACAGAGTCTAAAACTGTGGAAAACGCCGTCCTTTTGGATGAGATCATAAACCAGGGAGACAGAAGGGATTCCTTGGCGCTATTCCGGGGAGGAGCAGGGGAGCTCTCACCGCCCCCCGCCCCACCCCCGGTGTTCTGGCCAATATTTATCCCTCCACCGACATCAGTAATAAAACAGGTTATCGGGTCCTTACCACATTGCTGTTTCTGGGAGCTTGCCATGCGCTAACTGTCCTCCACGTTTTCCAAATTACTTCGGTTGCTACGCTTCATTGGCTGTAAAGTGCTTCGGGGTATCCGGAAGTCGCGAATGACTTGATGTAAACGCACATTCGTTCTTTGCATGGGTCAGTGGCAGTGTCCAATATGAATGCTTCCTAGAGGGACCAGTTCTTGCACCACCCTTACAAATCAGCAGTACTTCCAGTTAGGAAATATTGCCCTGAAATTTATCTTTTCGAATCTGTGCTTACAGCGACACCCCATATCAAATGTCTAATGTTTGGGAGGAAGAATTTCATACAGGGGGCGCTAATGATCAAACACCAATATTCAAAGTGCTGAATTTCGCAACCCATTTCACCTTAACATTATGGAGTGAGCTGCAGTGTCACTCTGGTACAGGGCTGGTTTTGCACTTTTGCGAGGAGCCTCTCTCTGTCAGTCGCTCATTGGGAAACTGCAACTGGGCTGTCCCGGACTTTCTAGTTGTAAATCAGCCCAAAGTCCCGAGTGGCACATGGGCCCACCCTCCCTCCAAAGTTAAATGGTGGGCGAGATGCTCTTCCCAGCAGCGCAAGCAGTGAACGTAGCTTAATTGTGGCAGTCCTCGGGTCGTGAACTGTGAGGCCATGAGAGCGGCATGGCCTCCAAGCTCCCCCTCCAAATGTACCCGCCACCCTGAATTGGACCACGTGTCATCGCTCTTTCCTCATCGCTTGCTCAAAATCCTGAAAGTCCCCACCCTCACGCCACTTTGGGAGCAGGATCGACAATGCTAACATCAGCTTGCCTTTTAAGAGCACCTAATCTGGTAAAACGTCCCAAGATACTTTGCAATCAAAAGTTCGCACTGAACTGGAATGTTAAACGATTTGAAACAGAGTCTTAAAAGGAGGAGAGACAGAGGCAGAGAGTGTTAGGGAGGGGATCCCAGAGCCTTGGACGTAGGTCGCTTTAAGGCAAGCCCACGGATCGTTTGGGAGGGGAAGGCAGTGGAGGATGTAGGAAAGAGGTCAGAGCTAGTAGGCAGGGGCCTTGAAGAGAAGGCCCTCACCCACTAGCTCAGGGGCAGCTCAGGATTGGCAATAACCGTGGGTTTTGCCAGCATCAGCTGTCTCCCGAGAATAGATACATGGAAGTCAATCCTCGCATTTTCCCCTTCCGTTCCCTGGAAATCATTGCGCGGTTTTTGGACTAATCAGATTCTCAGCACTGCTTTCATTCCCCAGTTTATAACTAACATTTTACCTTATCACGGACCGCTCCAGATATGCCAAACCTGCCTGCTCTTCCACTGAAGTCCGTATCTAATTAGTACCTCTAATAATAGGCACATTTTGTATAAATACCGTAAAAGCCTCTCATCCAGTATCAACAAAAATGAAAGAGAGCTCTAAGAGGAGGTGCAGATGACAGGGGCAGTGTGAGAAATAGAAAAAGTTGCTCTCGCTTCCTTCTGCTATGTCACTATACAGTATAACAAACCTTTTAGAACACACTGAATAATGAAGTGGTCCCTCAGTGCTCCATTAAATGAGCACTGGCCTCCAATGTGGGCTGGGTGTGCTCAAACTGTCTCAAATGTGCTCTTTGAGGGACATGAGAAATAGGAGTGGGAGTAGGCCATTCAGCCCCTCGAGCCTGCTCTGCCATTCTATAAGATCATGGCTGATCTTGGGCCTGAGCTCCAGTTTCCAGCCCACTCCGCATTTCCCTTGATTCCCTGAGCGAGCAGAAGTATGTCTCCGCCGGCCTTAAATACATTTTCAAGGGTGGAGTGCCCATAACCCTCAGGGGCCGAGAATTCTAGAGGTTCACACAGCCCTTTGAGTGAAGAAATTCCTCCACATCTCAGTCCTAAATGATCAGGCCTCGTACCCTGAGACTGTGCACCCCCCCACCCCACCCCCCTCCCCCCGTATTCCAATTCCCCAGCCTGGGGAAACGTTTCCTCAGGGTGGAATTTTATGCCGGTGGGATTGTACCGTCCGACTGAAGTCAATGGAATTTTGAACAGCTCGTGATGGGGCTGTAAAATCCCACCCTTGCCGCCTTCCTTCAGAATCTGGCATCTTTCAATGAGATCCGCCTGTCGTTTCTTCTAAGCTCCGGAGAATATAGGCCCAATTCACTCAGTTCTTCATCACCGGTCACCCTCTCACTGGAGAAAACAACCTGGGCAGCCTTCGCTCTACCGCCTCCAATATAAGTACACCCTTCCTCAAACGTGGAGGACCGAGGCCTGAATTCCCACACAGGCCGAGAAGCTCTCTCTGTCTGCACAAAAATGATGGCAGAGACCTGAATCCAGAGGCCCAGCTGCCCCCAAACCAGGCCTCCACCATTTTTGCACTGGGAGGTGGGGGGGTGGGGGGATGGTGGGGGGACGGGGGTGGGGTGGGGGGATGGGAGGAGGGGATGGGTACGGGGTTCTAAGCTGCACACTCCTGGTTCCTGGAGGCAGCAGCCCTTATAAATCAGCAGTTGCCTCCCCTTGGAGTGATGGAGAGTAGCACAGATGCATTTAAGGGCAATCCACATAAATACATGAAGGAGAAAAGGAATAGAAGGATGTGCTGATTGGGGGGGGGGGTGGGGGGGGGGGCGGTAGGGGAGACGAAATAGAGTGGGAGGGGACTCGCGTGGAGCACAAATACTGGCATGGACTAATTGGTCTGAATGACCTGATTCTGTTGCTGTAAGTTCTAGGTTACCCATTGCCAACCACTGGGAGGTATCACCGCTCAAGGGGATTAAGGAAAAATTGCAGGGCTACAGAGAGAGGGCAGGGAGTGTGGATCGAGCTAATTTGCTCTTGCAGAGAGCTGGCCTGGCTTGGCGGAGCAGCCCCCCTGTGCCGCAGCCATTCTGCGACCCTACCCTCCCAGTAAAGATTACAGAGGCTGAGTGTTTCTGTCTCAATCGGTGACTAAAAAGGTTTGCAGATTGAGCCGTTCTTTTTTTTTTTCTCTCTCTCTGAGCCCTGAAGTTCCTGCACGCTCTTTTTGGCTCAGCGTTCTTGTGATTGAAATGCAGCGTTGGCAGCTAAGCATCGCCTCAAGTTCTGCAGCACCCGAGAGACTGGAACTCGCCCAGTGCCCACCTGCGAACTTGCTCGTTCACGGACGCTGCGTGACCACGTTTCGTGAGGTGAGTTTTACACCCTATTCACCGTGAGCCACTGTTCTCCGCTTTGGAGAGGTGGTTAGCAGCCTCTGGCCGCTAGGCCGTGATTTTTGAGAGGTTGCCTAATGATGGCTGAGGCCCACAAGCAACTAAAAATGTGCGCCTAGATTGGCTGCAGTAATGCTGGATGTACTGGGATGAAAGGAGTTTTATTTTGCGATCGTGCCTCAGAGACATGCAAAATCAGACGTTACCACACGAATACAGTAAGGGACAGCTCTATCGACATTAGGGGCTGAAGCAAGTTGTTGCGGCAGAGTAAAGAGAGAAAAAAAACCCACACTCCCATCTCTACCTCGCCTTGGCATGTCAAAATGGAGCCAAGGGCCTAGATTTTCCAGTCTCGTTCGCCATGTGGATCATCGTGAGGCAGGAGGGATATTTTGATGGACCAGCAAAAGGTCCTTTAACATTGGGGGCCTGATGGGGTGGGGTTGAGGGTGGAGGGGGTGGGGGGGAGGTGGGAGGAAGTTCTGGTCCTATTGCGAGTCATGAGAGTGGGTTTTTTTTGCAGTAATTGTAAAATGGCGGCAGTTTGAGAGAGGGGTCCACGCGGGTAGGGAGATGAAACCTCCGGAACAGTGACTGGTCATGTGAGAGTGGCCTGGGTTTAGTGTGGTCATATCTGCTGTAACTCGGGGTGGGGTGTCCAGTGCATTGGTCATCTACCCCCTCCCTCCACCCCCAACACCCCTGCTTCTGCGGGTCAGTTCATCGGTCAGCACTGTACCTGCAACTCTGTGGCCTGGGAGTGTCGCTGGATGATGCTCAGCAAGGGGCTTTTGGGCTGAAGTAGCTCTGTACAAGAGCAGGCTGGGCCAGCCTCCACCCCCCTCTCGCTCAATGCATTCCAGGTCCTAACCATCGCTGCAAGGGAACAGTTTCTCCCTATCTACTCTGTCCCGACCCCTCATGATTTTGAACACCTCCATCAAATCTCTCAATCTTCTCTTCTCTAAGGAGACCAGCCCCAGCTCCTCCAGCCTATCCACGTAACTGAAGCTCCTCATCCCTGGAACCATTCTCATGAATCTTTTCTGCCCCCTCTCCTCACGTTTTCACATCCTTCCTAAACTGCAGTGCCCAGAACTAGACGCAATACTCCAGGTGAGGTGGACCCAGTATCTTTTACAGGCACATGATCACTTTCTTCTCTATGCTTCTATTTAGGAAAGTTCAGGTTCCCGTATGCTTTATTAACTGCTCTCTCATCCTGCCCTGCCACTATCAGTGATTTGTGCGTATATACCCCAGATCCCTCTGCATCCCCTTTAGAAAATCTTTCCATGACTAGACCTCAACGTAGCCAATTAACTTTTCATTAAAGGCTAGCAGCCGGGTCTTTAGATTCTGATTTAAAATTGACATAGATACTTGGGCAGTCACATAAGAAATATTTTCAGAAACCTTTGCATCTTAAACATTCACTCCCTTCACCGACGCACAGTAGCAGCAGTGTGTACCATCTACAAGGTGCATTGCAAGGAACTCACCAAGGCTCCTTCGACAGCACCTTCCAAGCCCACTACCACTACCACCTAGAAGGACAAGGGCAGCAGACACATGGGAACACCACCGCCTGCAAGTTCCTCTCCAAGCCACTCCCCATCCTGATTTGGGAATATATCGGCCGTTCCTTCACTGTCACTGGGTCAAAACCCTGGAACTCCCTCCCTAACAGCACTGTGGATGTACCTACACCACATGGACTGCAGCGGTTCAAGAAGGCAGCTCACCACCACCTTCTCAAGGGCAATTAGGGGTGGGTAATAAATGTTGGCCTAGCCAGCGAAGCCCGCATCACATGAAATAGTTAAAACAAAAGATGTAAAATACATCAGCAGCCGGACAAACTCGCCTTCCCAACCCTGACCAAACTCCATCCCTCAGCTCCCATAATCCCCTCCTGGTTGGGGAAGAAGTTGCATTGCAATTGTTTGAATTTTCTGGGTCATAATTTTTTTCCTTAATTGTGCTGCTTTCTAAGAAAATCTAATTGAAGAAGCACACACTGGTTGCAGGCAAAGCAGGTTCCAAGAAGAAAAGAAAGGCTTGGATTTCTACAGCATCTTTCACATTCAGTAGATGTCTCTTTACAGCCCAATGAAATACTTCTGAAGTGTAGACCCTGTTACAATGTAGGATATGTGGCAGCCAATTTATGCACAGCAAGCTCCCACAGACCACAATGTGATAATGGTCAGATAATCTGTTTTTTTGTGCTATTGGTTGAGGTATATATATATATAGGCTTTTTTTTTACATTTGTTCATGGGATGTGGGCAGCTCTGGCTAGACCAGCATTTATTGCCCATCCTTAGGTGCCTTTGTTCAGAGGGCATTTAAGAGTCAACCACATTGGTGTGGGTCTGGAGTCACGTGTAGACCAGATCCTGTAAGGACAGCAGATTTCCTTCCCTAAGGGACATTAGTGAACCAGATGGATTTGGACAATCGGCAATGGTTTCATGGTCATCATTACGCTTTTAATACAAGATTTTTATTGAATTCAAATTCCACCATCTGCCATGGTGGGAATTGAACCCAGGCCCCCAGAGCATTACCCTGGGTCTCTGGATTACTAGTCCAGTGAAAATGCCAGTATGCGACCCCCTCCCCCCGACTCTGGGACACTGCGTAGAAAACCCCCACCCTTTTTCAAAGTAGCACCATGGGATATTTTACATCCACTTGAGAGGGTGGGCAGGGCCCAAAGTTAGTGTCTCATCTGAAAAATGGCAGCCCTGACAGTAGTGAGCAGGAAAATCCAGTAAAACCTGGGGAATGACTGATCCTGTTCTGAGCTGGGCTTTCATTTTAAGGTATACAAGACCAGTTCAGACCAGTCCCAGTCATTTTTAAGTTTGACTGGTTTGTTTCTTCTTGTGCTGCAGTGGGATCTGACTGCAGCAGCTTGCCAAGGCTTCTTTGGCAGTAGCTCCCAAACTTGCAAATTCTGCCACTTGGAAGGACAAAGGTGGCAAGTGCATGGGAACACCATCGCCTTCAAGTCCCCCTCCAAGCTGCACCCTGACTTGGAGCTATATCAGACACTCTTTCATCAGGGCCAGGTCAAAATCCTGGAACTCCCAGCCTAACAGCACTGAGAGAGGACCTTCACTGCAGTGGTTCAAGGCTCCCACACCTTCTCAAGGGTGACTAGGGATGGACAATGAATTCTGCCCTTACCAGCGATGCCCACATCTGAAAATTATTTTAGAAGATTTGTACTTTTAAAGCCTGGGACATAGGGACAAAGAAGACATTAAAGGATACCAGGCACTCTTAAGTTTATTAACTTTCAAAACTACCGACCAGATTACAAAGCCATGGGGAACATTTTGTTTAAAGCACTCCTATTTTATAATGGGGGAAAAAGCCAATGTTTGCACCCAATGGGAACCCCTTCAGGGTTAGGCCCTTTGTTCCCCACTGAAGTGTTCCATAGCTCCACCATCAGCGATGCCCCTCAGAGTGGAAGCTGAGGGACCGTGACTTCAGATTCTGGATGAACTGATCCTCGGAAAGTTCGCCGCTCAATGGGTCCACTGCTTACCCAGGTGGTTATTTAAGGCTGGGCTACCGATGGAACTGTTGTAGGACAAGCCATGGCTCACTGGGGGGAACCCTGGCCCTTGGGGCAGACGGTTGCGCTTTCAAGTTCCACGTCACCTCACGCAATCTAGAGAGATGCCATCTTTCAGATGGGACAGTATAACCAAGGCCCCTGTCTGTCCTCTCAAGTGAACCACAATAAATAGGCACCAATGCGATGAATAGCAAGGCAGTTCTCCCTGGTGTTCCTGGCCAACACTTATCCCTCAGCCTACATCTAAAAACTGGGGCCATTATCACAATTGCCGTTTGTGGGATCTTGCTCTGTGCAAATTGCTTGCCACCTGTCCTACATTGCAATGTTGACTGCACTTCAAAAGTAACTCATTGGCGGGAAAGCGTCCTGAGGGTGTGAAAGTCACTATAAAAATCGAAGTTCTTTGTGGAATCTTGCTGTGTATAAACTGGCAGCCATGTTTTCTCCCATAACAACATTTCTGAAGTAATTGATTGGTGATGAAGCATTTTTTGGGGTGTCATGAGAACACAAGGCCCTATTTGAATGCACATCCTTACCTTCTTCGTTGTTCATTATAGAGGCAGTACGCTTGTCTGAATACCGAGAGCTCCCTTCATTGGTGAATAACTTTACCACCTACCCAATGTCGCATGAATCTACATATCCAGCTGGCAAAGCCCAAATCTCGTGAAAGAATAAAAACACAAAAAAATTCCCATTTTTTTCTCTTTTTTTCTTTGATGGGATGTGAGAGTCACTGGCCAGAATTTATTGTCCATCCCTAATTGCCCTTGAGAACTGAGTGGGTTGCTAGGCCATTTCAGAGGGGCAGGTAAGAGTCAACCACCATTGCTGTGGGTCTGGAGTCACATGCAGGGCCAGACCGGGTAAGGATGGCAGATTTCCTTCCCCTAAAGGACATGAGTGAATCAGATGGGGTTTTTACATCAATCAACGATAGTTTCATGGTCACCGTTACTGAGGCTGGCTTTATAATCCAGATTTTATTAATTGAATTGAAATTCCACCAATTGCCGTGGTGGGATTTGAATCCATTTCCCCAGAGCATGAAGGTAAACGCAAAACACTGCGGGTGCTGGGAATCTGAAATACAAACAGGAAGTGCTCTGAAGAAGAGTTATGTGGATCCGAAAGGTTAACTCTGGGTCTGTCCCTGCAGATGCTGCCAGACCTGCTGAGTTTTTCCAGCATTTTCTGTTTTTATTCCCAGGGCATCGGCCTAGCCCTTTGGATTACTAGTCCAGTGACATTACCGTGATGCCATGGTCTCCCCTCAGATGTAACCATATTCACTGCAAAGCTCCTTGGGACATCTGGTTGTGAAAGGTGTTATATTAGTGCAAGCCTTATCTCATGTCATGGATCACTAACTTAACGGGAGGGGGACATTTGGAGAGTTAGAATAACTATCATATATTTCTGACTGAACTGTTGCCAATATAAAATGGGAGAGGTAAACAATATAGAAGATGGAATCTACCTCGTGAGGAGATGAATAAAGGCACCTTCCCTTCTAATATATGAGCTCAATTTGCATTTTACTTTTTGCAATTGGAAACGCTAATCTCTTAATTATTCTTTTAGCTCCTTTGTCTGCCCAGGCAAGGAAATGCATCACTGTAAGCTCTTTAATCAGTCCTAAACCATCCTGCCATAAACATAAATCAACATTTTTTTCCTCCCAAATTAATTCGGCTTTGTGTTACTGAGTGTGAGGACTCCTTTTAACTTGTTATGCCCCAGTTTTGTGGAGCTGCAGACAATGGTGAAACCTCTGATATGTGTTTAACAAGATTGCACACTATATGCAGTCTTCAGAAATTCTTTATAATCCCTGTTTTGATCAAGATAATTATTATTTTGGAATATGGATCATATCCAAAAAGATTCGCTCGTTTTTTTTTATTGCATATAATTATTGTTATAATTGCTGAATAAATAATATACACAAGGTAGTGATGGGGCTGGCGTGTACAACAGGTGTTTTGATCGATCCTGTTTGGGGTTGAGCAGTACTGTTTGCACTCAGAGGACTGCGTGGAACTGTGTTCCTCTGCAAAAAGAGGACTGTATTTTACTTTCTGTTAAGCATCGCTGCAGGTTCAGATCTGGCAGGTGGCACTAGCTGTGTCAGATGTTATCATGCATCAAGCTTTGAATGGGTATTCTGAGTATCCCAGTCAGCTGAAACACCTCCCATTAAATGCACCTCCTGTATTGTAACTATACATCAGGCTTAATGTTACAGTGAAAAATGAGCACATCTATCTCTCTTCCTCTGTCATTGTTTTCCCCAACCTAGTTCTTTCTTTCATTCTATTTTATTCTTTTTTTCTTTTCTACATTCCTGCTTCCCTCTCACTCTTCCTATCTCCCTCTTTACATATTCTCGCTGCTTCTTTTCTGTCCTCTCTTCCCAGTTCCCCTGTTTCCTCTCTCTCCCTGTCTGCTACCCTCTTTTCCCCTCCTGCACTCTGTCTCTCTCTCTCTCCTTCACACACTCTCTCTACCCCACCTTTCACTCTCCCTCACCATCCTGTTTCTCTCAGTTCCATTCTCCTCTCCTATACCCTCTCCCAATTTCCTCACCACTCCACTACCCTTTAACATTCCATTCTGTACCCTCTGTTTTCCTCTCCAACATCTCTTTCTCCATCACCCTCCCTCTCCCACTCCTGCAGCCTTTTTAAAAATATTATTCTTTCATGGGACCTGGCCATCAATGGCAAGACCAGCGTTTGTTGCCCATCCCTAATTGCCCTTGAGCTGAGCCGACTGCCAGACCATTCCAGAGAGCTACTAAGAGTCAACCACATTACTATGGGTCTGGAGTCACATGTAGGCCAGACCAGATAAAGACAGCAGATTCCTTTCCTCTAAAGGGCATCAGTGAGTCAGATGGGCTTTTTAACAACCATTGATGATAGGTTCATGGTCACCATTACTGAGACTAGCTTTTAATTCCAGGTTTTTCCAAACTCAAATTCGACCAGCTGCTGTCTGGATTTCAACCCATATCATTAGCCTGGGCCTCTGGGTTACTAGTCCAGTGACATTCCCATTACATCGCCATCTCTCCCACACTGCAGTCTCTCCTATGCCTCTCTCGCTCCTCAATCACCTGCCCTTTCCTTCCCTCTCTCTATCCTTTTTATAACCCACCCCCCCACAACCCTCTTTTTAATATCCTCCCTCCTTTTCCCCTTTCCTTTCTTTCACTCTTCCAACCTCCCTTTCACCACTCCTCCATGCTCCCACACTCTTCCACTCTCCCTTCAGGCTTCAGTCTGTCATGCTTTGTCCTCTCTCTTCAGTCCCTCATTGTTTCCTTTATCGTTTCATGGGCCAGCATTTGTTGCCCATCTCTATTTGCCCTCGAACTGAGTGGCTGTGCCAGGCCATTTCAGAGGGACAGTTAAGAGTCAACCACGTTGCTGTGGGCCTGGAGTCACATGTAGGCCAGACCAGGTAAGGATGGCAGATTTCCTTCCCTAAAGGACATTTAGTGAACCAGATGGGATTTTACAGCAATCGATGATCGTTGTCATGGTCACCGTTACTGAGGCCGGCTTTATAATTCCAGATTTATTGATAGAATTTAAATTCCACCAGCTGCCGTGGTGGGATTCGAACCCACGTCCTCCAGAGCATTAGCCTGGGCCTGTGGATTACGAAGAAGGCTCTGAAGAAGGATCTTACGGACTGGAAAAGTAAACTTTGTTTTTCTCTCTCCACAGATGCTGTCAGACCTGCTGAGTTTTTCCAGCATTTTCTGTTTTTGTCTCTGGATTACTAGCCTAGTGACATTAGCTAGTCACCGATACCCACACATCATGAAAGAATAACTTTAAAAAAACCCCCACTACACCAGCATATTCCGCTATCTCATGGTCTGCCCCCTCTCTTGCTCTTAATTCCCCCTCTATTTAGTGACTGCCTTTGTCCCCAATCTTTTCATCCTTGAGAAACCATAGAATTCTGCTGCACAGAGGGATTTTTCGCTGATAGTGTGGGTTAGAATGGGGTGCTGAGATGATTAAAGCATAGTAGTTTGAGCAGTCGGTGATGACACATTCAGGTAAATATTAGACCATTAGGCTGGTCTGGCTATGCCAACTTTGAGAGAGAGAGAGAGAGAGAGAGAGAGAGAAAGAGAGAGAATTGAAAACCCATCCCACCGTTCTGCCTGCTCCCCAAAGCTTTACATCTTCCTCAGCTTCAGATGGCTTCTGCCTAAAATTAATAGGCGGTTTGGAATGATTACAATAAAAGCAATCTCCCTATCTCACTCGTGGGATTATCCAATTCGCTCTTGCCCCATTAGTGATATCACATCAGCTCCACGGAGGAGGGCATTTTTCATTGTAACACCTCTGTGCTGTCAGACTCCCGTGTCCCAGGTTTCAGTGGGACAAGCTGCCTGTTCCTGATCGCTGGAGTTCACCGACATGTGAGAATTTATTATTTTTTTTTAGGCCCAGCAGAATGGGCAGACGTATGATATATTTTTTAGCATTTCATCCGAGGGGCAATGCCTCCGGTGGTGCAGTGCTCCCTCACTGCTTGCGTCCAGGCTGAATTCGCTGGCCCAGTTCTGAGCTCCCGTATGAAGCCGAGCCAGCTGGGTGCAAGGTCAGAGGGTGGTGGGTGCTGGGTGGGGGGGGGTGGGGGGTGGTCCATACCCAGACACGAGTTAGCACCTTTGTCGGGAAAGAAGACAGGAGCGAATCTTCTTGTTGAGCTTATTGAGCTCAACCTGCCCGACCTGGCCAAGCGTAAAACGATGAGCGATGGCGTCGGGTGAGTGTCCTGGTATCATCGCGCAGTCCGGCAATATTTCGTTTGGCAGTGCGCCCGCCAACAAATAAAAGGCCTACTCGGGCCATAAAAGGGTAATTAGTTTCAACTTGGCGCCGCCCGTCCAACCCAACGGTTGGCAGACAGGCGAAAAGGCCAAGCGGCCTTTGCGCTTTACAGGAAACCTCGTCCACGGGGCGGGGGATGAGGTTTCCTAGAACAAATAAAAGTAAAATTAAAAGTTTCACGCTTGAATTGAAAACATGTCCCTGCTCGTGTGACAGACTCGCACGGAGGGGCATGTTTTATGACATTTTATTTTGTTCATTTAGGTCTTTTCGAAGGGAGGTTCGTCTCCCTGGGGCAGCTCCGCGCCTCAGGGAGATTACGAAGCACTCGGACCGCTCGACCTCCTCCTCCCCTCCCCACCCCTCGCCGTCTGCACAGGCAACGCCTGGCGCTGCCGCTCGTGTTCCCCGCTGGGTGGACCTTAATTGGCCCGTGAAATCGCCCGTGCAGTGCCGATCGGGGGGGGGGGGTCGGCTTCCCGACTTGCCCTGCCTGCCCCCCCCCATCGACCACCCCCGCCAAGGGCCAAAATCCTGCCCATAGGGAAACAAGGGCTGAACTTCTAGCTCGGGGTGCGGGCGCAAGCCCAAACCGCTCGAGGGTAACGAAGAAATGCAGGTTTGTCGTTTAATGTAGCTATAGTTATTTATAGCGTTATACAGCATCCTTGTTTTGAATCAAACTGAATATATAATTTAAGGATATTGCCTTAAATCCATTAAGTGCTGTAGCAGCATTGCACTCAAGTTAGCAGCTAAAGACGACATATGGTCATCCAGTATGCAAGATGATGTTTATAAACTTGCCATATATGCAGTTGTTTCTAATTTGTACCAGATCCAGTTGTGGGGGATCAGCCCTGATTTGAAGCTAGATTTTGTTGAACTCCGAATCCTTATTTGAGAGGGTTGGGGGTTGGGGGGGGCGGCGGTTGGGGGGGCGGTGGGGGGTGGGCGCGGGGGGAAGGTGTGTGTGTTGGGGGGGGTGGTGGGGTAGCGTCTAATGGGTT
The DNA here is from genome assembly GCF_017639515.1 of Carcharodon carcharias. Classification (NCBI taxonomy): domain Eukaryota; kingdom Metazoa; phylum Chordata; class Chondrichthyes; order Lamniformes; family Lamnidae; genus Carcharodon; species Carcharodon carcharias. The sequence goes on along the minus strand of NC_054496.1, from coordinate 14,832,575 downwards.
TAAAACCAGCTGAGGTGAACTTAGCACAAATATTTCTCCGAGGCGCGGCCTACTTTAATCAAGCGGCTCGCACACAGAAAGGAACAACACCCTTGTTTGGGCGAGAGGAGGAGGTGATTCGGCCCATCAAGCCTCTGCCAGCCCTTTGAAGGAGCTATCCAATTAGACCCGCTTCTCTGCTCTTTCCCAGTAGCCTGGCAATATTTTATCTCTTTGTTTCTGTCTCTTGCTTCACAGATAAGCACAGGAATAAGCAATCAATATTCATAAGGCAAGAGGTGGACTTAGAATAAAAATAGTTTGAATGTTGAAATGTGGGAGAAAACCAGCGCAGTGGTAAATTTTATAATATATACACATATATATATATATCTCTTCCCTACTACAAATACTAGTCACAGCAGTAACACGGTTCTGTGGCACAGTTCTGCCTCTCGTCCTGTTTATCTTTCCTGACATTTGCTTCACTGCTTCATGAATAATTGATAGGGAGCCTGAGGGACTTTCTCTGTGACAAATGGCCTGCTTCTGATGTTCCGAAGCTTCACATGATGAAACACAAAAAAAAATTGAAAGAAGGGAGAACAGAAAAATAATTCCACCTCTGGAAACACTCCCCCAAAATTCCTTATCGAAAAGGGAGGCAATAAAATAATCGAGCTCGGCCCTATCCCATCTCCTCCCGCTGCTGGTGCAGCTTCCTTTGGCATTTTTCTTGCTGCTCCGCTCTCTCCTCCTTCATCTCTAAATTTTATTCCTGCCCCAGCACCTCACCACCGACTCACCCCGCCCCCCCCGCCCCCCTACCACCACCCCTCCACCCCCCCACCCCCGCTTCACCCACCCAGCCCGCCACTTCCCTCATCCCAGACTAATAAATGGGCCAAATGTATTGCACGCGAGCTCGGGGGGAGCTGTGTTCCTGACTTAATTGTCAAGGGAGGTGGGGTGGGGGCAATTCACCGTGAGCTGAACACAGAATAACCATTTCTAGCCCTTTTTGCAGTCCAGGCCCACATGCAAGGCTTCCGTTTTACTTATTTTTTTGTCGCCATTGCAGCCAGGGCCGATCAATATCACCTTCCGGTGTATTTCTTCCTGTAAAAGCCCCCAGACGCTAGCTGGGGCAATTGCTTGATTTCGAAGTGGCTGTGCAGCCGCTGAAGCGCTCTTAAAGGGCCTCACCGATGAAAGGAACCTCCCCCCCACCCCGGACGGAATCGGATCGGGGTAACAGCCCTGTGCCTGTCTGAGCACCCGCTTTCTCCAGACAGTCACTGGGGTGCCTGAGCCCCATTGCCTGACCCTCAGAGAAACTGGGTGCCGGTGAGGGGCTGCTGACAGGAAAGGGGCTTCACTTCACTCCCCCACCTTCAAAGCTCCTGTTGGCTTCTGGGTTGAAGCTGCTTCAGGGAGCAGAGGGACGCTGGTAGGTAAGGGAAACCCACTTGGACTCACTGCCACAGCTCACAAGCCTAATCTGGAAGCGTAACCAGGGCGGAGGTCACCCTGAGGTCCTTTGCTTCGATTATTGGGCACTCTTCGAACTGAGAGTGCTCGGCAGGGACAACTATCATAAACTGGATTGCTCCTCTCTCCTAGAATTTGCAAGTCGCCCTTTATAAAGCTAAAGGTTGGTCTTCTTTTAAAGGCTCCATTGGGTGACGTACTGTATGTCAGTAGTTGGGGTGGGGTGGGTGGCGCGGGTTAGTCACGGCTAGCTGGCTAGACTGTGGTGCAGAATAATGCCAACAGTGGTTTCAATCCCCACACTAGCTGAGGTAATTCTTGGAATCTGCCTCCTCAGTTTTCCCTATATTGACACAAGATCACAAGAAATAGGAGCAGCAGTTCAATGAGATCATGGTTGATCTGATTGAGGCCTTCATTCCACTTTCCTGCCTGACCCCCATTACCCTTGATTTACTTGTCAATCAAAAATATGTCCAATTCAGTGGAGAATATATTTAATGGCCCAGCTTCCACTTAGGAAAGATCGGGCAATGAGGACTCCCCATGATGAGAGAGAGAGAAGGAGGGAGGGAAGTAGGAGTGCACTTAAGGTTGCCTTGGTATCCCTAGATTAGGGTGAATAAGAAGCAGAAGCCAGGGTTTTGCATTAGTCCCGATGGGAAGTTGCACCAGCGTGCAATCAGATCAAAACAAGACTGAGCTTGGCAGTGACATCCCCTCAATGCAGCTGAGACGCTCACAGTGCAGGGCCCAACTTGTCAAAGAGCCAGTTGGACAAGGGAGCAGAGGGCTGCTGGTGCCCAAGAAACTACCTCCTAGCATTGGGGTTGGCTCTTTCAAGGGAGGAATGGAGAAAAATCAGAGCGAAGCGAAGGTGCTAAACCACATCAACGAGGGGGCTGCTGCTTAGACAAGTGGAATCATTCTTTTGGAACCAAGAGCCTTGATAAGGCCATCCTGAGCTACCATCTCTTTTGTGGGATGTGGGCATCCCTGGCAAGGCCAGCATTTAGTGCCCATCCCCAATAGTGCTTGAACTGAGAGGCTTGCTAGGCTATTTCAGAGGGTAGTCAAGAGTCAACCATATTGCTGGGGGTCTGGAGTTATATGTAGGCCAGGCAATATTGAAAGGATATTAGTGGACCAGATGGATTTTCATAACATTGGATAATAGCTGTCACAGTCACCATTACTGAGAGTAGCTTTATATCCCAGGTTTATTAACTGAATTTAAATTCCCCCAGCTGCTGCGGTGGGATTTGAGCCCATGTCCCCAGTGCATCAGCCTGGGGCCTCTGGATTACTGGTCCAGTGACATTACCATTATGCTAGCATCGCCCCCATCCTTGTGGAGTCTTCTTTACTTCAAGGAACCTCCTTACCATGAGAGTGAGGTGAATGTGAAACTCACTTCCACAGGGTGTAGTTATGGTGAATAGAGAGATAAACCCACCACGGAGAAAGGAATAGAGGGATATGATAATGGGGTAAGTTGAAGAGAGGTCACTTGGAGATTAAACACTGGCATGGGCCAGTTAGGCTAAACAGCCTGATCCTATGCCATAAATTCAAAGTGAAGCCCTCAGTGTATCATGTTACTTCCATCTTGAAAAGTGATGATGTAAGAGAGGAGAGGAATTGTCTCAGTCACTCATTTCCCGAGCTGGGTCTCCTCAGAATGTAGAGCCATATATCTCTCTCCTAACTTGGGCAGCAGCACTGTCTGGCGCACGTGGCTGTAATTAAGGGGAGCTGACAGCTAAAGGAGAGCAAGATAGTGACAAATAGTCGCTTGGTAGTACACAGCTTGAGTGTTGCTGAGAAAAGACTCTCTGTCAAAGCTTTCCATCTTGGACTCATCAGGACATTGGTATTCTTGCGATTTTCCTGATGAGTCCAAGCTGAGAAACTTTGACAGAATGTCTCTTTTCAGCAACATGGTGGCAGTTTTAAAATTAGACCTTCTACCCTGCCCATCCGACTGCCCACAACAGTTTCCTCTGGGGTGGGGGGTATGTAGGCGTATGTGTGGTTGGGGGTGGGGGGTGGAGCCCAGAATAAAGAGGCATAATCTTAAAATGAGTGCAGGGGTGATGCCAGGAAGCACTTCCTCATGCAAAGGGTAGTGGAAAACTGGAATTCTCCACAACCACCACCCGCGCCCCCCCCCCCCCCCGCCCCCCCCAACCACAGAAATTAATGTTGAGGCTGGGGAGCGGGGGCCCAGTTGAAAATTTCAAAACTGAGATCGATACATTTTTATTATGCAAAGTGACCAAGGGACCAAGTGAGGTAAATAGATTTAAGGTAAAAAAATATCAGCCATGATCCAAATGCATGATGGAACATGCTCAAGGGGTTAAATGTTCTCTTCTCCCTATGTTCCTAAGTGTACAATGATGCATTTCTGAGCCCACTAACCCTGAATGTTATTTGTGGATTCTCTGCGCCCTTTTGAACCTGTTCCACCACCTTTTGTGAAATACAACTTCTCAAATATTTTTGTTGATAGGTAGACTAATAGACAAAGAGGAAAAACGAGGCACTTGCGAGGTTTTTTTGGGCTTAGAATGTTTTTTTAAACATTGTAAACATCTCTATATCTCCGCTGAGTCTCGTCATCTGCCCAGCGCGAGACGAGAGGTTTAATTGAGGGCTCAGGGACAATGTCCACTCCACCATGACCCTACCTGCCGAGAGGTGAAGGAAAATGACAACCAGTTGGTTTGCCCTGACCTTCCCCATTCTCCTCCTTTCCCTCAACCCCTGCCTTGGGGTGGCTCATCGAGTCAGCTTTCCATGATGGAGTCCATTGGAAAGTCCTGACATTTCATCATCTGTCTAGCACATCTGGAAATGAAATGTTCTGGAATTTTGAAGTACGCTCCCCTCTTACCCCTCCCCCTCCTCGAATTTTCCCTCAAAGATAGGCAACGACTATTTGGGAGCCTAAGCAGGAAATAACAACAAGCTATTTGTCTGTAAGTATTTGAGGCAAAGGCCAATGTTTTGGTGCCAAGTGGCAATGGAATAGACAAGAGTGGAAGCAGCGAGATAGAGGCAGTGGAAAATTCAAGCACCTTGGTTCGATGATAAACACCAAATCTACATTCCAGAATGAAATCCAAGAACAGCAGGAGGCATGAGCGGTGACTTAAGTAGTGTCTGGGAGTCCAAAAGCAACAGCACGAAGCTGGAGAAACACCTAGCCCAGTCACACTCTACGGGCAGAACTTTGCCCTCGTCTGGTGGACGGGGCAAGGGGGCCTGGGAGCGGCTGGGAAACTGACCGCCAACCGCGATTGGGCCCCGAGCGCGATCTCACGCTGGCTGGCCAATCAACGGGCGGCCAGTGGGAAACGTGCGCTGCGGTGCTCAGTGTTGCCGGGGGTAAGGGTGGGAGGGGCGCGAGCGTCGAATTTCAGGCGTGCGCGTGGGGGGGGGCATGCGCGCGATAAAAGCTCCCTGAGGCACAGAGCCGCCTCGAGGAGCTGAGGATTTTTATCAATGAAAAGAAAGATTTTTAAAATACTGAAAACATATCCTCTCTGTCACATGAGCGGGGCCCTGTTAAATATGGGCGTAAAAAAGTTTTAACTTTATTTCTTAATCTCGGGTCGAAACCTCATCCTGCCCATGGATGTGGTTTCGCCTAAAATGCAAAGGCTGCTTGAACTTTTCGCCCGCCCGGCAGTGAATTATTCCGATCAATTAAGGGCCTAAGTAGGCTGCTTAATTGTCAGCGGGTGCGAGCACAAATATTGTATGAGCGTGTGAGGACGTTGGGAACGCTTGCCCGATGTCACCGTGTGTCATTTTACATTGGAGCGTCTCAGGCGCTCGCCCACACGCCGAGTGAAAAATTTCGGGGCCTATGGATTTGGGAGTTGGGGCCTTGGAGGAAGAGGATGAGAGGGGGAGATCAGCTTTTGGAATTTGGGTAAGGTGGAACATGCTCAGGATCAGCTGGACGGACAGAAAGACAAATGAAGTGAGTTAGATCAAGAGGAGAAGTTCAGGATTCGAAAGGGTTGCTGAGTGCAGCTAGAGAGAGAGAGAGAAAGGTAGCCAAGTACGGGCATTGGAAATGAAGGCCCGAGTTCCAAGATTTTGACCCAACGACAGTGAAGAGGCATCTACAACAATGAATGCAACTTCTCATAATGCTTCCCGTTGACAGTACTTTTAGTGGTGGGTCATCAGCGCCAGGCTTCGCAGGAAGCACCACATCACTTTTGGGGAGCTCATGAGCAGGTCTCTACCTACCAGACCAGCCGTAAACAAGCAACAACTTGCATTAATATAGCACCTTTAAAAGGCGCTTCACAGGAGCGTAACCAAACAAAATTTAACACCAAACCACATTAGGAGATAGCAGGTCTGGTGACCAAATGCTTGGTCAAAGAGGCAGGTTTTGAGGAGCGTCTTAAATGAGGAGGGAGAGTTGGAGGGGTTTAGGAAGGGAATTCTAGAGCTTAGGGGCCAGGCAGCTGAAGGCACGGGGGCCGCCAATGGCTGAGTGATGCACAAGAATCAGAATTGTAGGAGTACAGGGAACTCGGAGAGTCATAAGGTTGGAAAACTAGAGTGCATTTGTATGACTTTCAGATGCAGCATTATAGACTATTTGAAGGGATGTAAGTTCTAGCTATGTGTGACCTGACTGTTTATTCCCTGTTGTGAGACCATTTGATGAGTCGAAGAGAATGTGTGGATGGAATGAACATGGACAGTTTCACAGGAAAGGGCAATAGGTTGAAAGGAGATACAATGAAGGGATATTCAATTGTAACAATAAAGATATACAGCAATTTTGTTATGGGCATTGACTCCGGCCCTGTTGGCATTGGGCATCATGGCAGGCAGGGTGCGGGATGGGGTGGGGGCGGTCAATATGGCGAGAAGGCCAGAAATCGGTTTCACGGCATCGTGAAACCAGTTTGCAATCGTCAGTGGAAGCCTACGTTTTCTGCCATTGCAAGTGCTTACCCTGCTCACCAGAATCATACCACCACCCCGCCCCCCAACCACGCTGGATCATCCGGGTAAGTCGACACAATCGCATGGTAACGTGTATCACAGGAAGAACCACATCACTTTTAGGGGGGGGCACATGGGCAGGTCTCTACCTACCAGACCAGCTGTAAGGCGGGGGTGGCTTTTCAATGGCTGTAGGGCTGGGGGTTACTGGGGGAAGGGGGGAGAAGTGGCCTCAGGCAAGGGAAGAGGCTGCAGGGCGAGGGCTGTACCGGGGAAGGAGGGTATCCCAGGGTGTGTGTGTTGGGGGGACACATGTTGATCTGTGCAAGTGGCCTCAAGATGTTGAGGAGGCAATCTCCAGAGGAGATGAGGCCAGATGGAGATGTGAGGGTGTGTGTGTGAGAGAGTGAGTGGTGATGTCCCTTGAGCTGGCAGTGAATGAGATGCCAGTGAATGTGTGATGGGCTTGTGAGTGGGTGAGTTTAGAGTGGTAAGGTGGTTGCCTTACCCTGGTGGCATGGATGAGATCATTCACCCTCTTTCTGCACTGGATGGCTGACCCTTTGTGTGCAGCATTGGCACTGACCACCTCTGCCACCGCCTGCCAAGCCAGAGTGGTGAGACTGATGGGCCTCCTGCGGCCAGAGAGTGGGTAGAGGACACCGCGGTGGGCCTCCATGGCATCCAGAAGATGGCTCAGGAATGCGTCACTGAGTCGAGGGTAGGGGGAAGGGGTTGGTGGGGGGGTGGGGGGGGGGGTGCTGCACACTTCTTGGCTTTTGGGGCCATGCCTTCACCGGAGAAGTCCTGGGCTGCAAACATTGAGAAGCGTGCGCGTGGCTGAAGTTTAAATGCAGTGCCCTGCGTGACCAAGCGGCGAGGTGGGCAGGTCGGAGGCTGGCCCACCAGCGAGACGGCGTGTCTCCTGTGGCCGCGTATTTAATGAGGCTGGAATGGGAACGATACAGTGCAAAAACCCGCCATGGCGGCCGGCGGCTAAAGCGTCTCTTCTTCCTGCCCGTTAGCACACTTTGTGCAAATCTGGGGCGATTCCACCCTGGGTCTTGAGTGTGGGGAGCGCAATAAAGTAAGCTGTCTCGTATCAAACAGGAGTCAGTAACGCAGAAAAATCTACCCTCCATTAGATTGTGTGTCTGAGGTTTCGAATATATCTAGCAGTGTTACTTACAGTGCAGCTCCTGCTGCAGTAGTGGTAGGATGCGGGGGAGGCTAAGGTTTTATGCTTTCCATTAATGAGGGAGTTGAAAGCAACGTGTGCTTTAATTAAGAGCTTTATCAAGAACTGCATTACAGCGAAGGTCTTTCTAATGTTTTCTAGATTAATTATGGTCTTGTTGGATGGCTTGGTGACGCACAATATGAAATATAGCTACTATAGTGGAGAGGATTATAGTGAGGAGTATGTTACAGGCAAGGTACTTGCTGCATGTTTTCTACTAAGAAGAACCTATTAGAGGTAGTCGTGTGTCAGATGGGGGTGATAGTGAGGTGGGTTGGTTTGGGGGATCGGGACCAGGTGACCTCCACAACAGTGATAACTTGCCCTTGGACAGAACATTCAACTAGCTGAAACTCCCCAGGGGACTTTGTAGAGGCGTGAGGAGACGTTAGGCAGGGAGGAAGCTCTGAGTGGGCAGGTGAGTTTGTAAAGGGGAGCGGCAGGGGGAGAGGCAAAGTCATTTTGGAAGGGAATTCCATACAACAGCAGCTGAAGGCTGAGCCATCGCTGGGAGGATTACGGGAAGGAGGGATGGACAAGACGCAGAGGAATTCCGTGAGTGGTTAAGGTCTGGAATGCGCTGCCTGAGGGTGAGGCGGAGGCTGGTTCAATCGAGGCCTTCAAAAGGGAATGAGACTGTTACCTTAAAAGGAAGAGTGGAATAGAGGGGGAAGGGATAATTTAAGAATTATCTTAAAAGGAAGAATGTGCAGGGTTACAGGGAGAAGGCGTGAGGGTGGCACTAGGTGTGTTGATCACTCGGAGACCCAATGCAGACACAACGGGCCGAATGGCCTCTCCTGTGCTGAAGCAATTCTGTGATTTAATGGTGAATTCAGGTAGGGTTGGAGGAGGTTAGAGAGAGGCGAATGTATAGGAGGATTTAAACCAGGAATTTGAATACACATTACAGCTAGCTGTCAACCCAAAGGGTTGGTAATGGGTTCCACCATCTGCTAACTTCTAAACCATCAGAAGGGATATTGGGATCTATGCTGCTAATATATACTTGTTCAAAACGTCAAAATATAAATAATTATCAAAAACCTTTTGCCTTTGGGAGTGCCAAAACCCAGACTGCTATAATCTGAAGTGTAAATATATAAACCAGCCTTTCAGACTCACTCTTTGTCCCACCTGCCTCACATACTTAACTTACCGAGGGCAAGCTCTATATAGCGAACCTGTGAATTAATTATAACTAACTGAAATGAGACGGAATATCTGTCTCACTCCTTGGGCAGAATTTTCACCCCGGTGGGCGGGCACATGCCCGAGCCGCTCGAGCGTAAAATGACTCGCGTTGGCGTCGGGCGAGCGTCCTGACACCAACGGGCAGTCACAGGACCACAGAATCACACACAGTGCAGAAGAGGCCCTTCGGCCCATCCAGTCTGCACCGACACGTGCGAAACACCTGACCTACCTACCTACCTAATCCCATTGACCAGCGCTTGGCCCACGGCATTTCGGTCAGCGGGCAAGCGCGGGAATTGGCAGCGCGTGCCCGCCAACAATGAAAAGGCCTATTAAGGCCGTTAAAAAGCTAACTAACTTCAATTTTTGGCTTCCCCGCCCAGTCTCACGGTGGGCAGGGGCAGGCGAAAAAGGCCAAGCGGCCTTTGCACTCTTTAGGAAACCTCACCCACGGGTAGGATGAGGGTTCCAACAGCAAATAAAAATAAAATTAAACATCTCACATTTCAATTATAACAGTGTCACATGAGGGGACATGTTTTACCACATTTTAAAAAGCTTTTTTATTTTTCGAAAACCCCTCATCTCCCGGAGGCAGCTCTGTGCCTCGGGGGGAGATTTTCAAGCGCACACTCGCGCGCATGCGTGAAGTTCCCCCCCCCCCCCCACTGGTCGCTGAGCGCTGCCGCTCGCTTTTCACACTGGGTGCGCATTAATTCGCCCGCCCAGCGTGAAATCACGGTCCGGCCCCCATCGCGATCGGCTTCCCAACCACCTCTGCTGATCCCGCCCGACAAGGGCAAAATCCTGCCCCTTATCTCCATTGCCAATCAAGCATAGGCAATATGTAGAAACTTAAATTTAGCTATTTAGGCGCAACCAACCTGTGCCTTTTTGATTCAAGGTTAAAATCTGGCCTTGCTGATTCAGTTAGGCCGTTTCCACCTCGTGCCAGACCCACATCCATGAGCCAATGCCTGATGTGCTGAACTTGCAAGTTGAGTGCAAAATTGTTGGGTTCTGTTTCAATCTATGCCCTAGACAACGCAGCAATGACTTATACTTATGTAGTGTCCTTATTGCAGTAAAACACCCCAAAGCACTTCATGAAGGTGAACAGTAATTTGATAGTAAGCCTCATAAGGCACTATTGAGTCGGGTGACCAGAAGAGGGGCTTTCAGGAATGTTTAGAAGGAGGAGGAGAGAGGTAGAGAGACTTATGGGGGGAACTCAGGAGCATTGGGCCTTGGCAACTGAAGGCACAGCCACCAATGATGGAGCAACGGAAAACAAGGATGTGCAAGAGGTCAGAATTGAAGGAGCACAGAGGTCTCAGTGATGGGGTGGGACAGGACCATGGAAGGATTGGAAGTCAAGGATAAGAAATTTAAAATTGAGGCATTGGTGGACTGGGAGCCAATGTAATAGTCTAGAAGGATGAGCTGTGTTCATATTGAAATATATAAGATCTTGAGGGGACATGATAGGGTAGATCCTGGGAGGTTCTTTCCATTTGCGAGAGAGTCTAGAACTAGGGGACACGGTTTATGAATATGAGGTCTCCTGTTTAAGACAGAGATGAGGATCATTTTTTTTCTCTTAGAGGGTCATTAGTCTGTGGAATTCTCTTCCCCAGACAGCAGTGGAGGCTCAGCCATTCATTTTGTCCAAAGCTGAGTTAGATGGATTTTTGATCAACAAGGGAGTCAGGGGTTATGGGGACAGACAAGAAAGTGGAGTTGAGACCACAATCAAGTCAGCCATGATCTTACTAAATGGTGGAACAGGCTCAAAGGGCCAAATGGCCTACTTTTCCTCCAAAGCTCTATGTTCCTAGTGTGGGCCAGTGAGCACGGGGGTGGTAGGAGAACGGGACTTAGTGTGAGTTAGGACAAGGGCAGTGGAGTTATGGATGAATTCCAGTTTCTGGAGGGTGGAAGGCAGGAGGCCGACCAGGAGACCATTGGAATAGTTAAGTCAAATAGGCCACAAAGGCGGGCAAGGGTAACCCAGTTAGAACAGGTCTTCTCAATAAGGCCAAATGTTTCTTCTAAGCTGCAAAAATCAGCACCAGACCTGCACTTTGAGAGCTGGGTGACACCAGTAAGAAACTTGTGTGATATAAAAGCAGCTTAAATCTCCTGATTTTGCTGCGTGAAAGGGTTTTAAGTGAAGCCAGCTGAGTTTGTTCTCATCTGATTTCCAGTGGGAGTGAATCTGGAGTGGCAAATGATTGGTCAGTACTGCTCTGTGGACAGGAAGATTGCAGGGACAGACAATGCAAAATGTCAGACTGCCGTTCAACATTCTGAAAAATATAAAGTTCAAACACCACAGATGCACACCAAAAGAAACCTAGAAAATTATCATTTGATATTTGAATTATTAGAAAATAATTTGCTCCATCCTAGAATTTTACAGCACAGAAGGGGACCATTTGGCCAATTGTGTGCATGCCAACTCTTTGAAGGAGTGATCCAATTGGTTCCATTCCCCAGCCCTCTTTCAACACCCTTTTAAAGTTTGCTTTTTCAAATACTTAACCAATTTGATATGTCGTCATGGAATTTACTTCCACTACTGATTCTGGTCGGGCATTCGTTGTTCTAACAACGCTTATGCAAAATGTATTATAGCCTCTCCTTTCATTCGTTTGGTGATTGTGTTCCATTACTAGCCTTTAGTCACTGGTTTATTTACTAGTGAAAATAGTAATTTGCTTATTTAACATCAATAAGTAAGGATAACCAAAGAGACAGTGTGGTTAGTTGCCTCCATTGCACAGTGGGTACATGTGCATTTGGAATTGAGTGGAGACCAACCCATCTAATTTTAACACAAGGCACTTATAGCCAACAACAAAGGGAAACATTCAACCTGTCAATCTGGACTAAATTTACGTCAACATCTCTGAGGCAAAGGATGGTGCATTGACACATTGAGCCAACCGGTCCTCTCTCTCGATTTTGCTTTCACTGAACTAGCTTAAAACTCTTATCTCAATGGCTGGTCTCCTGATTAGATCCATTTATCTTAGCTCCGTTTCTGATGTTAGGTGCTGGAATGCATCACATCATTGCTCAGCTTCAGTGTCCAAGTACTTAGTTATAGAATAGTGGAGTCTGGGGACCAGGGAACGTATCATAGAAAGTTACAATACAAATGAAGGCAGTCATGCCTGAACGCTGACAAGCCTGAAAGAAACATGCCGACAAAATGGCTTCATTTGTGAAGTTAGCATGAACATTTTGATAGTGTGAGGAACCCGTTCTTGAAAAATTTGAAGGACATTGAATTTTGGATATTCTTCTGCCTGCATTATTTTTAAAAGTTTGCTTTATTAATTTGGGGCTGTGACTTTGCCATTCTTCAAGGAGCCATGGGTCAAGATAGATGTCCAGTGGGAACACCTGGAGAGGGACGAGACACTTTGTATATCTAAGCTAACAAAGAACTGCTGTTGACAGGCTAAAGGCACTTGCTGATTGGTTAAAAACACCTAGCCTAAGAGAAGTATTCTTTGAATATCTTAGACTCTAAAGACTCTCAGAGTGTGTGTGTGGGTGTGCCTTAGAAGCAAGCTGCGAGGATAAGACTCTCTCTGTGTGTTAAACTTCCCTCAGAAACATCTCATCAGAATAAGTTACCTATTTTGTTGAAAGTCTGCAAAGTTTTGAAAAATAAAAGTAATCAAGGACAGTTTCACCAAAGAATCTGTCTGAAGGAACTTCCAGATCAATTGTGACCAGAATTCTGTTTGATCAACTGTTGCGATCTCTTCGAATTTTAACTTTTTAAAAGAAACATTCCCATAATCCAGCTCTGCGGGGGACTGTGTTTGTTTGGTCCTGTTTTGTGTTTGTGTGAGATTGTCTGGGGGGTTCAAATATCTGTTTTTTAAAAGGGAAAAATTGCTACACTTCTGAACTACAACTTGTATGGTAATCAGTTTTATTAACTTGTTTTTTAAAAAGTAGTTGGTTTTATAATAAATCAATTTTTTTTGTGTTTATCGAGAGAAGCCTGGTCAGAGTCTTTTTATGCTGGGAATAATAATGTCAAAGGTGAACAATTGGTCAGTTTTGTAGGTGAATTAAACACAAACTATTGTTATGACCCATGGAGAAGTGGGGCTAGAATTAACTGTGCATTCCTCCCATCTCGGTCCGTAACGATAGTCTGCTACTGAGTCTCCCTTTTTCTCACAGGATCCCAAAACCATGCAATTGTTTATCTTCCTCACTCCCTGTGGAGTACTGCATCCAGTCCTGGCCACTGTACCTCAGAAAAAATATCTTGGCATTGAAGCGGGCCAAACGCAGATTCACCAGAATGATACCTGGCCTAAAAAGATTGGGGGAGACAGTGGCATAGTGGTAATGTCACTGGGCTAGTAATCCAGACACCCAGGCTAATGCACTGGGGACATGGGTTCAAAGCCCATCATGGAATTTGAAGTCAATTAATGAAACCTGGAATATAAAGCTGGTCCTCAGTAATGACTGTGGAACCATCACCAATTGTTGTAAAAGCCCATCTGGGTTTGCTAACGGAAATCTGCCATTCTTACGTTATCTGGCCTAGATGTGACTCCACAGCAATGTGGTTGGCTCTTAACTGCTCTCTGAAATGGCCTTGTTAGCCACTTAGTTCAAGGGCAGTTAGGGATGGGCAACAAACACTGGCCTTGCCAGTGACACCCACATCCCATGAAAGAATAAAGGAGGAAAAAAAAGAGGACAAGTGGTTGTATACAGGCTTGACTTGTATTGCTGTGAGTTTCAATGGCTGTTAGAACTGAGGTGTTTGAAAACGACAAAAGGATTTAGCATGCTGTAGTCAATCCAGGGAACTCCTCTGGTGCGCAATTCCAGAATCAACAGTCACAAACTTAAAATAGGAGCTAGGCCATTTGGGACTGAAATCAGGAGCACTTCTCTGCCCTAAGAAAATTGGAACTCGCTTTTGGACGAAAGCTATGGATTCGACTCTGGATGCTTTCAAGGCTGAAACTGATATTTTTTTTAATAAGTTTATCAAAGACAGGTATGTAGAAGTGAAGTACACATCAGTCATGATATTAAATAGTAGAATAGGCTCAAGGGGCTGAATGGCCTTCTCCTGTCTCCAGCTCTGTCTCCTCCCCTTCTTTGCTCAAATTTGGCATTAGATGAATATTCCTGTCGGATTCACATCAACTTACACACTGCGTTTTCTTTCAATCCTAATGATGTCCAGCATTTAGGACCAAGGCCTCTTCAACCGGATTTTCAATATTCAAAACAAAAAGTAGACTTTTCCCTTCAAGGTAAACCTTGAAGGTCTGACAAGGTCTGCGCCGGTGATGGACAAATTTTGACCAAGACCGCAAAGTTCTTCTTTACATAAAGGGTTATCAATAAATGGAATCCAGGTTAGATAGTACAATTAAAAAATAAGACCTTGGAATCATTCAAGAACCAACTGGATTCTGTGGTGATGTGTAGGGGAAGCTGTTGCTTCCTCTATTGGGATGATAACAATGGCATGAATGATCTTTCTTGTCCATACCTGCCTTGTGAATGGAATACCCTTTTTTAAAGAAATGCTTGACGTTAGGGTAGTGATTCCCAAACTATGGGCCGTGACCCTAATTGGGGTCACTGAAACAGCAAACGGAGTCACGATCTCCCTTTACATTGAGATTTTAACCTGCACCGGCACCGTAGCCCAGGTGGGGTCCAGTCCTGTTCTTGCCCTGCTTGCCTCTCAGTCTCTCTCTCTCTCTCTCCAAGACATGGGCCCCTGCCTGTGGCTGCTTCACTGATCCTCAAACCCGGCCCTGACCATGAACCCGGTAGTGATGCCCCTGCTGCTGAGCTGCGGTCTGTCTGAGCCCAATTCCACCACGCTGGTGGCGAGGCATGACTTGGGCTGCAACATCAGCTACCTCGAGACCCTGCATTTTCACTGCTTCCTGGGCAAGGTCCATGAAGTGCAGTGGCTCAGACGAAGTAATGGACTGGTGAGTACATAAAATAATAACATTTTTACAAAGTACTTTTGAAAGTGCTTTATGCTGTTTTGTTTTTGTTGGCATCTAAGCCACAATAATTTTCAAGTGTTAAAATGGGTTGTATTAGAAAATAATTTAGGAAGTAGCTTTTGAAATTACTATAATTGCAGGAGGGCAGCAGGAAGGTACCGGTAAGTGGAGAGTAAAAATGAACAGAGTTACTCCAGGAGGACTGAAGTTTCCTCCACCTCCTAATAAGGTTATGCTCTGCCAGATAAGCCCTAGTGTAGGGATGAAGAAAGATTAATGGCTTATTAGTTGTCTTTGGAGGGGAAGCTACGAGTATTATAATTTCTCCCAGCTCACTAATGAACCTGATATGCCCAGTTTGTCAATCTATCATCTTGCACCAATAACATTATAAGTCACATAAAAATGACATTAATAGATGTTTCATTCTTCAATGCTGGGAACTGCCAGCCATTAATATAGAGTAGTATGCCAGGTTTATATGGCCATGGTAACTGTCTAACCTTGTTACCGGCAACTCTGTCTCAAAGGTGGCAAGTCCTTTTCAACTTATCTTATTTGAAACATTGGGCATTGCACCTTTTTTGAATTACACAAAAGTAAGGGGGACAATAGCTCCCTCCTGAAATCTCCATAGCAATGCCTCAACCAATCAGACCTACTTGCCAACCAATCAGTAACCCCTTCTCATGCAATATAAATTGTTGCTCCTTTTGAAATTTGGCATTCTTGCATCAGTCCTGATGAGTGGAAGATGAAAAGCTTTGACGGCATGTCTCTTTTCAGCAATACTCAAGTTCTGTACTACCAAGTGGCTATTTGCTTGAAATGTAACATCACCTAGAATTTGTTTATATCACATGGATAATATATAGAAAACATAAGTAAAATAGCCATCTTAGCGCATTATATACCAATTTTCATTGCTCCGCCTCCCCTTTCTATTAGTTGTGACTCAGCTGGTAGCACTCTCACTTTCAGAGTCAAAAGATTGTGAGTTCATAACCCCAGTCCAGTAACGTCAGCGCCACAATCAAGGATGATACATCAGTGTGGTACTTGGGGAGTGCTGCTCTGTCAGAGATGCAATCTTTTGGATGAGACATGAAACTGAGACCCCCTATGCTCTCTCAGGTAGATGTAAAAGTTCAAAGAAGAGCTGGGGAGATAACCGTGGTGTCCTGGCCAAAGTTTACCCCTCAGTTGACATTGCAAAAACAGATTGTATGGTCATTATCACATTGCTGTTTGTGGGAGTTTGCTGTGTGCAAATTGGCTGCCACTTTTCCTATATTACAACAGTGGCTGCACTTCAAAAGCACTTCATTGGCTGTAAAGCTTTGAGATGCCCTGTGGTCATGAAAGATGCTATAGAAATGCAACTCTCATTGTCCTTCCTTTAGGATGATCCTTAAAACCTCCTTCTTCAGTCAAGCTTTTGGCCACCTGCCATAATATCTCCTTATGTAGCCCAGTCTCACATTTTGTTTGATAACATTCCTGCGACGTGCCTTAGGCATTTTACTAGGTTAAGGGCACTATAGAAATGCAAGCTGTTGTTGTATAGATTTGTATATTACAAGGACAATGTGGGGCCACTGGAGAAAATGTAAAAAAAAAATTAACAAAGGTAATACCAGCACGAGTGGAGTAAATTATCTGGAAAGCCTGAACAGGTTGGTGTCTTTTCTTTACAAAAGAGAAGATGAAGAGGTTTGATGGGGTAGAGATAGGGAATCTGCTTCCACTTGTGTGCAGGGGAGAGGGAGTCCAAAACTAGGGGTCATTCATATAAGATAGTCATTAATAAATCCAAATGGGAATTCAGGAGAACCTTCTTCACCCAGAGAGTGGTGAGAATGTGGGATCAGCCACAACAGGGAGGGGTTGAGCTGATTTGAATAGATGCATTTGAAGGGAAATTAGATAAATGGGCAGGGTGGAAGTGAGTGGTAGGGTATGTTGATGGGTTGAGATGATGTAAATGGAGTGGGAGGAGGGTCGTTAGGGATGGGCAATGAATGCTGGCCTAGCCAATGACGCCCACATCCCACAAATTAATAAAAAAATATGCGAAGTTTAACACTGAAGGCCAAATGGCCTGTTTCTGTATGGTAAATTCTGTGTAATGTATTGAGCAGTCTGAAGTTTTCGAGCTACTCTCCTCATACTAACCACGTCCCCACACACTTTAGCTCTGAATTGGCGTTATATACTCAGCATCGTGTAATGGGCAAATGTGGTAAGTGAAGTCTTGAAACCAAAAGTGTGATGTTATGTGAGTTATGCTGACATAACAGAAAGTGCTTGCAGACAAGAAGCTTTTAATATATAACAGGTATGAGTAACAACTGCAATGGGTGACTATTTTAAAGTTTGGATGATGTGAATCCTTTAATTGAGATACTTTTAATACACAACTGTTATTCCATATGTATATTGATTTCATCTCCAAGTCACAGACTGAAGGACGCACTCGGTTCTGGATTGGATCTGCTAGGAATTCAAATGACTGAGCTCTTGACCTTCTATGATTCCAATGGATATACTAGAATAAAGGCTTTTTAAAAACCTTAAATCAATTATTCGATCAGTGCACGGAGATAGATTAAACCCTTCGTGGTTCGAAGTCTTGATTTATGTTGATGAATGGGGAAAGTTTCTTGTCAGTCAGCAGAGGAAGAACCTTCAGAGTTTTTTTTCTGAGCGGAGGGTAGTTTTCACAAAAATGGAGCTACAATTCCATTCAATTCATTTACCTGATGTTTCATTGTAAACATAGCATCGGTAATTGTCTCTTAACCATCAGGAATTCTTCCATTGCTATATACTCGGGAGGAAGGGATATGTGATCTATGCAATTGTCCATTCACTGGTACCAGCAGGGATGGGGAACTCAATTAGAAGCATTCATCTACCATTTTTTCTCAGTAACTGAAATCGCCAATGTCCAAAATGAAGAAAGGAAACTAAAATATTTTCATTTATATAGTGCTTTTCATGATCACCACATGTCTCAAAATACTTTACAGCCAATGAAGTACTTTTGAAGTGTATAGTCAATATGTAGGACAAGCCAATGTGCACTCAGCGATCTCTACAAGCAGCAATTGTGATAATGACCAGGTCATCTGTTTTTTGGGGATGTTGATTGAGGTGTAAACATTAGCCAGGGCACTGGGGAGAACTCACCTGTTCTTCTGCGATATAATATCATGAGATCTTGGACATCCAAATGAGAGGACAGACGGGAGTCTCGGTTTAACATCTCATCCAAAAGACAGCACCCCCAACAATACAGCACCCCCTCAGTACTGCCCTTGAATGTCAGTCTTGATCTTTGTACCCAAGCCCTCGAGTAGGACTTGAACCCCGAAACCTGCGACTCAGACGTGAGCATGCCACCAGCAGAGCCATAGCTGACACGCAAAATAAAGCTTGTAACAAGGAAAGGCATTAAAAGATGTATGTACCGTAATAACTACATTAAATCTAACTTTGAAGCTCTGTTTTGTACTTCTGCGCAACTTGATAAACGTTTTTACTTGAAGACTTCAAGAGCCTGAGAGTCGATTTTGTTTTGCAAGGAGCTGATACGCAATAAGCTATAGCTCATTGAGGCCAGGCTGTTAATCTGAGAGCAGATTTCCAGGATGCACCAGTTGCGTATTGTCAGCCCAGCTGGTAAGACTCTCAAATATTAGTTTCTTAAAAATTTTGTAAAGGAAAACCAAAAAACAAATTCCCAAATTTTCACAGAAATAACATTTTGACGAAGTAATTTACATCGAGTGTTTTCTGTGCCAAACAATGAGAACTATTCATACTCTTAAAGCCTGCTCTTGTTTATGCTTTTAATTCCTTAAATCCCACTATTTATTTTCCCAAGGAAGGAGTAAATGGTTTGAATATAACTGGATGACAAATTGAGCTGGTTTTCAACTAAATGTGTGAATAAAAATTATTATTTTTTTACTTCAGAAAGTATGTCAAGCTGAGAGAGGTAGACGGAGCAAGAGAAACACTACCCCCATCACTTCACATTTACAAGTCGAGAACAAACAATTGTTTACATAGATTTATTTAACCAGCCACTGCTGGTGAATAAAACACTAATTATGTGCTGAGCAGAAAATTCCAGAAGCCATGTGAAGTAACATTTTGTGCATCACTCTGATAAAGCTAACCATTTCTGAATTGTTGGTGTGTTTTTAATCCAACTTCCACCAAGACCACCTCCCTAGTGCTACCAAAGGAGCAGGAGTCAGCCATTCGGCCCATCCAGGTTGCTTTTAGGTGTTACTAGCCCCCGTGTCTAAAGTTAAATACAGTGCCTACCTCCATCTGTTATTGTTATATATTGCCTGGCCACATTTCATCAGTTTTAAAAATAATATGGGCTACAAATAAATATGCGTGTAAAAGAATTTATACAAAATTAAGGGCAATCCTTCATAACTTTAGCGGCGTATTTGTAGAATAGTGCAGCGTGGAAGGACCGTTTGGCCCATCGAGCCAGTGTCAGCTCTCTGGAAGAGCTACCCTTCCCCAGCTCTTTCCGCGCAGCCCTGCAAATGTTTTTTTTTATAAATATTTACCTAATTCCCTCATGGATGTTATGATTGAATCTGCTTCCACCACCCTCCCAGGCGTTGCAATCCAGGTCATCATAACTCACTCATCTCCCCCCAACCCTCCTCCCCTCCTCGCCCCAATCCCTGTCATGGTTTCTTTGTGATTTATCTTAAATCAGTGCCCTTTGTTTACTGATCCAGTGGAAGCAGTTTCTCTCTCTCTACGCAAGTGAAATCCTTCAGCGTTTTGAACACTTCTATTTGGTCTCACTCCAATAGCAACAATTACTTGCATTTAAATGGCACCTTTAACGTAGTAAAACTTCCCAAGGTGCCTCGTGTCCAACAAAATTTGATAACCGCACCACGTGACACCTTAGGACTGTCGGTCAAAAGCTTGATCAAAGAAGTATCTTTTTCAAGGAGGAGAGAGAGAGATAGTGAGGTGGAGAGGTTTAAGGAGGGAATTCCAGAGCTTAGGGTCCAGGCAGGTGAAGGCACAGCTGCCAGTGGATGAAAATTTGGGATGTGCAATATGCCAGAATTAAAGGAACACAGATACCTTGGAGGGTTGTGGTGGTACATGGCTGGGGAGGGTCAAGAATGTTGAGTTAAGCCTCTCTACATAACTGACTTCCCACATTCTTCTGGTAAATCTTCTCTGAAAGAAAGACTTGAATTTGCATAGCGCCTTTCATGGCCATCGGATGTCCCAATTGCAGCCAATGAAATGTAGTCACTGTTGCAATGTAGGAAATACAGCTGCCAATTTGTGCACAGCAAGCTCCCACAAACTGTAATGTGATAAGTAACAAGATAATCATTTTTTGTGAAGTTAATTGAGGGATGACTCCCTTCAAAATAACGCCATGTATCTTTTAGATCTTCCAGAGAGGATAAACAGCCCCTTGATTTAATTTCTGATCCCAAAGGCTGCACCTCTCCATCAACACTGCATAAGAACATAAGAGCAAACGAAATAGGAGCAGGAGTAGGCCATTCAGCCCTTCAAGCCTGCTCCGCCATTCAATTAGATCATGTCTGATCTGCTTGTGTTTTGAGTTCCATGTTCCCATCTACCCTCGATAACCTTTGATTCCCTTGCCTAACAAGAACCTATCTACCTCCACCTTAAAAATATTCAATGACCCCGCCTCCACTGATTTCTAAGGCAGATAGTTCCAAAGTCACACAAAAAAATTTCTCCTCATCTCTGTCCTAAAAGGGAATGCCTAAATTTGAAATAGCAGCTCTGGACACACCCACAAGAGGAGGCATTCTGGAGTGTCACCTTTGAGTTTCCTGCTCAAACCCTAGAATGGGACTTGACCCCACAACCTTGTGACTCAGAGGTAAGAGTGCTACCAACTGAGCCATGGCTGACAGCTCAGAGCCCATGCCAAAGTCTAGGTATCCTTTCCAAAGTGTGGTGCTCAGCATTGGACACAAGACTCTTGCAAATGGAAAGGGTCATGGAAACAGTTCGTTAAGGCATAGGTTAAAAATTCCAGAATGCCATGAAACAAGAAAAGGATTTGATTCATTTGGTGACCCTGCCAGTAGATTGCTTCCAGTACCTTCTACTGATGTAAAACAACATTTCCTTTGTCCCATCATGAGAGCTCAGACTTGGAAGACATTACTTGGGAAAGAAATGTTATCTTCGTTTTAGATCTCTTCAGGTTGAAAACAGCCACATGTGATTCTCTGTTGGGGCACTCCTTGAACAATTGCAATGAAGTGGGTGCTAGGTCTTGCTCCTTCCCTGTGGAGGGGTGCCTGCTCTGACCATTATCACTGATAATGTTGTTGTGTGAGGAGAGGTTGGGCCGACTAGGCTGGTATTCACTGGAGTTTAGAAGGATGAGAGGGGATCTCGTTGAAATGTATAAAATTCTGACAGGGATGGACAGACTGGATGCAGGGATGATATTTCCTCTAGCTTGGCGGGGCGGGGGGGAGGGGGTCTAGAACAAGGGGTCACTGTCTCATATACGGGGTAGACCATTTAGGACTGAGCTGAAGAGAAGCTTCTTCACTCAGAGGGTGGTGAACCTGTGGAATTCTCTACCACACAGGGTTGTGGAGGCCAAATCACTGAATATATTTAAGAAGGGAATAGATAGATTTCTAGACTCTAAAGGCATCAAGGGGTTTGGGGAGAGAGCGGGTGCCCAGCATTGAGATAGAGGATCAGCCATGATCATATTGAATGGCAAGCAGGCTCGAAGGGCTGACTGACCTACTGCTGCTCCTATTTTCTATGTTTCTATGTTGCAACTCTGTGATATCATGTGCTGTTTTCATTTTATTCCCCAATGACTGCAACACCGTGGTGTTTATTGTCATTGCTTTCTGAAGATAATATGTTAGTATGTAAAATAGGGCAAGGAAGGAATGAGAGTGAATCTGAGGTTTGGAAGGTCTTTAACCTGCTACATAATGTTCTGAAATGGTCCAATGGTAAAGAAGCATCTCTTTTGCTCTGATTCTAGGGAGTCACCTTTATTACAAATCTGTTGGAGAATTACAAATGACGGGGAATGATCATAAGGGAGTAATGCTATTGAAGGGTTGATAGGAGCAATAAGACTGGAGCTTCAATGATTTATAAAATTTAAGCTTCTCAACAGGTTTACAGCCTTGAAATCACAACCCTGTTATTTATAATTATAATTATTAGTAAACTGCCCAAGGCATTGTCCATGGTCAGAAAATGGATAGGTTTGTTGGGTACAAAATGCTGACAGAATAGGGAGCTAGGACTTCAGCAACGCACCCCACAGAGTCACCTAATGGCCACAGGCTGCAACTACACCGTGACTGTTGACATCACAAAATCTGAATGGAGAACAGTGACATAATAATTTACAACGGGGAATGCATGACCAAACATTGTGACAACAAGCAAGTGAGGCTTGCAAACAGGAAGCAGATGCTGTGCACAAAGTTATTCAATAATATTTCAATAGACTGAGTTGAAAGGCCAGTGTTCCCCAGTGGACATAGGGAAGATTGGTAAGGGGATCAAAGGTTACGGGGAGAAGGCAGGAGAAGGGGTTGAGAAACTTATCAGCCATGATTGAATGGCGGAGCAGACTCGATGGGCCGAATGGCCTAATTTCTGCTCCTATGTCTTATGGTCTTAAAGAAAGGGGAAGATGGAAGACGAAACATAATACGATGCGCAGGTGGGTGGCAAGACTGTTCTATTTAATTGTATGAAGAGAGGGACAATCAGCTTTTGCTTCATGTTTTCCCTCTGTCGGAATGCTAACTGGACCTGGTCGTTGTCGTTGATCAGCTCACTTTAACTCCAAGGCTGTGATGACAGGTAGCTCAAATAAGAAGCTCCATTTCACACCCTGGCCTCTAGACTGCAGTACATGGGAAAGGCCCAAATGCATTGCAAAGTGTTTTTTATTGGGTTAAGCAAACTTTTAACCCACTCCTGTCTTAAGCTCAATAGCTAGACGCACTACCCAAGATACTGACCAATTTGCACAATCTCCGGCTAGGGTTGCCAACCCTCCAGGATTGGCCTGGAGTCTCCAGGAATTGAAGATCAATCTCTAGGGCGCTGCTGGAGAAAAAAGTCTTGGGACATTAAAAAGGATTTTGTTTTTTGTCATTTTCTTTGAACCTTTAACTTTACCAGATATAAAAATATTGAAAACGGTGGGGGGAAATAAAGGCTGTTTGGCTGACAGTCAAGCATCATCCAATTGGGTATTGTACCTTTTTGCTTTCCAATTGGAGTAGGAGGGCAGTACGTCATGAGGGGGGATGTGTTGGCTGACTGATGGCTGGAGTCTGGGGGAAAATCATGTGATGAAACCTCCAGGAATACATTTCATCACAGTTGGCAACCCTATCTCTGGCCTGTGCTGCATTGGATAAAGCGAGCTCAGATCTCCCAATGTAAGGAGGAAAACATTGAACAGTGTGACTAGACTGTGATGCATTCTGTGGTTGAATTACCTCTGGACCCCCACTGGGCGGTGGGCGGGTTGGGATTTGCTTGCCACAGCATTTCCTCACTCCGGGTGCCATATTTAAAGTGCACCAGAGCATAGCCTACTTCATGTCTACAGACCAGGACTGCTCCAGATGGCCCCAAAAGCAAAGAAGATGACAGCCCCCAAATTTAGTGGCGCCTCACTGGAGCACCTGCTGGACACAGTGGAAGGCTGCTGCGATGTCCGTTACACCCACTCTGGCTGCAGGAGGTCCAACAGAGTCACCAATCTGGCCTGGGGGGGTGGTGGCAGAGGTGGTCAGCACCACCGGATCACAGAGGAGGTCAGCCAGCCAGTGCAGGAAGAGGATGAATGGTCTCATCCGGTCCGCCAGCTTAAGTCAACCACCTCATCACGCTCAACTCACACACTCCCAAACCCATCACACACCCACAGGGATCTCACACCTCAAGGGTCAACACCACTAACTCTCACACACCCCCTCACATCTCCATCAGGCTTATATCCTCTGGAACACGCGTCCTCATCCGGTCCATATCTCCGCTCACCACACAAACATTCCACACAGTGCCATCGTCCTGCTCACACTCTCTCCATCTGTTTTCATGCAGGAGAAGCCTACTCACATCATCAGGGAGAGGTCCCAGACTAGGGTTGGAGTGGCCCACATTTGGCCCCTCACTTTGAGGAGCTATCATGCTGACTGGTGAGGACATGGACGTGGATGTGGACAGTGATGTCGGTTGCGAACACCTAACACCCACATGAGGATCCTGCACCACATCATCCCTCTCTCCACGCAACTGTGAGTGCTCTCTCTCCTGCTTTTGACTCTGCTGCCATGCACTAATTATCTCTACTTTGGTTCACAGGGAGCTCTGCCAAGTGACTGACACCCTCAACCAGCTAGTCCCTCAGCTCCAGCCGAGAGGACACCTCCTCCATTGAAGAGCAGGAAGACCCGTCACAGCGCTCAACCACACCCTCTACCAGCGCAGGGATACACACCCCAGTGGGATTTAGATCTAGAACAGGCTTGGGGTCACAGTCTGGTGGTCACCACACGGACAAATGTCCGCAGCAGTTGGAGGCGGGTTCGGCCGAGCTCCCCGGCACTCGGAGGACTGCTGCGAAGAGGCATCTGTGAGGTCTGAGTCAGATGTGTCTCTGGATTCGACTTTCCAACTCTTCCTGGAGAGTCAGCAGGAGGTGGAGGAAAATCACGCAGAGCAGTTAGGAGCCCTCAACAGAGTGGCATGTGAGTCAGAGGAGTGCATCTGCCTGCTCTCCGATGAAGTGTTGCTCACATGTGCGCGTATGAAGGCCTCCACGGGAAGGATGGTGGACGCCAAGGAGACCCTGGTCCAGCAGGACACAAAGATGCACGTGGACCTGCACTCCATTGTGGTAGCCATGGATCAGTGGCAACATGAGAGAGAAATGGGGCACCTTGACATCCCTTCAAGCGTTCCTTTCCCTCGAGAAGTCAGGCCTAGGCCCTTGGGCACCCGAAGGGAGGTGGAACGGCAGCTGGACATCCTTGGGTCATCCAGTCAGGAAGCTCAGAGGCTGTTCGCTCTCTCTGCATCCCCCTTTCCTGTCACCACCCCCACCCCCCACCGAACCTCGTCCTCTGTCACCGCAGAGGGAGCAGCTGGCCCACCGGAGGACGGCCAAAGCAAGCCGGGGCCTTCAAGACCTCGGCTCTCCAGAGGGCCCACGCTGAAGTCATCAGAGGCAACAGGGCCAACCACTGCACAGGCTGTCTCCACCCCTGCTGCGGATGTCAGGGCAGCACCTAGAAGAAGTGGTAGGCCTAGAAAAGTTAAGAAATCCTGATCACCATTGGTTGCACAGGTGAACACATTTTGTCACTTTATAATCTGAAAATATATTCACTTTTACTGAATAATGTGTAATGTTGTCTTTCAGCTTCATTGACAGGCTTTGAGAGTCCTCCCCACACTGCACCCCACCACGGGCAGCTCAGCTGCACGCAGCCAGACCAGGACTGATCCTGGAGGGAGAAGTGTGTGTGTGTGTGTGGCAGGGCCTTTCGGAGCCTCGTGCGGAGGCTCTCTCCCACACACATGGAGCCTTCATCCATCACACTCATCTTACTGTTCTGAACATATTCAGTGTTGCCTGCTGGGGTTCTCTTTCAGTTGTCCATCTGAGCTGACCCACATCTCCGTCCAGCCACTGATCACACTCCCATGCAGCTGTGCCCGTCCAACATGAGGCTCCGTTCCTGGTCATAGTCAAGCACCTCACCAGCTCACCTGTCCTTCCCTCTCCCTCTCTCATCCATGTCCTTTCCCCCATCACTATCGACCTTCCCCCCCACCCCCGGCATCACCTTCCCACTCCCCACCATCATCTACCAACCCAAACCCTTGTCTTTCCAGGATGTCCAGGTAAACATGCACGTGCCCTACCTTCCTGGAGAATCCCACCCCGATCCACATTGACCTCCCCGACCTCCTCCTTCCCAACCCCAGGGTCTGTGTCTGCCTCCGCGTCCCCTCCAACCACCCTCACTGTCCCTTCTACTGAGACCAATGCACCCTTACCCTCCCACCCTATCAGCTCCCTCTGCCGCCTAGTCGGCCCACGGTCCAGGGTCCAGCCTCCAGGGTCCGGGAGCTGGAGGGCTCCAGCATCTCCTCCTCGCGTGTCCACGAGCTGAGCAAGGCCCTGACGGGTAAGTCCCGACTCCTGTGTGTCACGCGTGTAATGACGTGTTCTGGATCGTTGTGTTTTCCTGCCGGCTTAACGGTAAATCGGGCATGGGGGTGGGGGGGGTGGGGGGCAGTTGGGGGGGGTTGGGGGGGTGGGTAGGGGGGGTGGGGGGGCTGCGTGTGGGTGGGATGGGGGGACGATTCTGGTAGGCCTTTGCTTTGTGTCCCGTTACCAGGGTGCAAGCTGCCGGCCTCCAGCGGGATTCGGGTTCTGTCTTGGCGGAAGCCATGGGGTGGTCCCGCTGTGATTTCACACCCAGCATTGCCGAATTGTTCCTCCTCCGCCCGCCACGACACCCGCCGCCCAATAGGACCGGATGATTCTGCCCTCTGGGTCTGAAGATTGTGGGTTCAAGCCCCACACTAGAGCCATGGCCGCAAAATTAAGGCTAACACTTCCTGTGCGGTATTGAGGTGGTGCTGTACTGTTGGAGGTGCAATTTTTCAGACACAGCATCAAACATTCCTCTCAGCCGGGCGTAAGTGATCCCACAGTACTATTGGAAGAAGAGTGGGGGGGGGGGGGGCAGTCCTCCCTGGTGTTCTGGTCAATATCTATCCCTAGGCCAACATGAATAATATGATGATCTGGTCATTAGCCCATTGCGTTGTGTGTGATCTTGCTGTGCACAAATTGGCTGCCACGTTTCACTGTGGCTGAGCTACAATAGGATGTCATTGGCTGTAAAAGGCTTGGGGCTGACCTGAGATCATGACAGGCGCTATATAGATGCAAGCCTTTGTCCACAGCTTAGTGCAAATATATATATATATATATGTATGTATGTTTTTTTTAAAAAAAAATTGTGGTTTCCATTCAGGCAGGTGGCCCCAGGTTGGGCACAGCCCCCTCCACTCTGCCCCAACAATGCACCTCAGTGCCAACCATGGAGGAGGCTCCCATTTCCCACCTCCTTGGGCCTACCCCATTGACACTGCCGGCTTGTGCCATCGGTGCCCGCTTTGCCTGGTGTGGGCTTGGGTGGGGGGAGGTGGTAATAAAGAGACGAGGCTGTGGGTGTTCCATCAGGGGGGGACATTGGGTGAACCGTTTTATTGGAGGGAAGCCGGAGATTGTGGGGAGAGAGGGGATGCCAGTTTTGGGTTTGCTCCAGCGTAGAGAGCTGGCACTGAAACTATGTGCCCTTAGGCTTCCGTGGGGGCTCTGCCCACAAATTATGGGTTTGAGGAGATCCAAACTCATTTCATTGGGGGGGGGGGGGGTGCCCACACAGCCAGACCCACTATCATTCTGGGGTTGCGCTTAAGTTCAAATTGTGCCAGTGAAGCCTAGTCTCTCACTCGCTGTGTCACAGCATCACCTTAAATGTGTCTCGAAGGAAGGACCACCGAGAGGACAGGTTAGACCATAAGACCATAAGACATAGGAGCAGAAATTAGGCCATTCGGCCCATCGAGTCTGCTCCGCCATTCAATCATGGCTGATAAGTTTCTCAACCCCATTCTCCTGCCTTCTCCCTGTAACCTTTGATCCCCTTACCAATCAAGAACCTATCTATCTCGGTCTTAAATACACTCGATTTGCAGGCACCCTGAGGAAGAATACTAATTTCCTCCTGAGTCGGGGTGAGGGGGGGGTTGGTGGTGGGGGTGGGGGAGGGGATTGGGGGGGAAGGTGGGGAGAGAATGGCTAAGCGTTGCCAGCAGTAACGGTATCTAACGTGGCAACCAACACTGTAGCACGGTAAGCTTTTCCACAATGCCGCCTGTTAGTTTCCTTTTCGATCTTTGGGGACGATTTAAGATCTCCCCGGTTTGAAGGATTCGCTCCGAGGAAAGAGCTCGATAAAGAGGCTGCGCAGGAAGCAGGGAGACTGCCGAGAGAGGCCGGGCATTTCTGCAGCGGGAATCTCTGCCGCCCAGCCAGAGATTCCCGACAACAGCGCTGGAAAGTATCCATGCAAAAATGAAAATGACATCCCTGGTGACTCAGAAGGTGTGTGTCGGGAAAGGGAGGTGGGGGAGGGGTAAAGGCAGTGAACTAATAAAGGAGATGGGTACAATACAAGATTACTGATTTCTGACAATTTATTAGCACAAGATAAAATACTGCAGTGATTTCAGCAGGCGTCTGTCGAGAGCCATCAAATCATTCCTCACTCTGCACATCTTTCCCCTCCCCCATTAGACCACCACCAATCGCATCCCCTCCTACATTCTGACAAAGCCCCTAGTTTATTAAACATTGTGATTGCTCAAACATTATATATATATATATATATTTAACGAGCCAGGGAAGAGGAACAAAAAGCATCTCGTACGACTGAAAGATTTTTTTTGGAAAATGCCGAAATCTTCTGAGGAGCCAGGCATCGAAACCTTGCCCCAGGCACAAAGCTAGCTGCCAGATTTTAGCCATTGTCACCTACAACCTCCGCCCTGAAGAATCTTCTGCATCCGTGCACGCATTTCAACCAAAAAACACGAGAGGCTGACCGAGCTATACCACGGCGTCCGGCCGTGAAGAAAGCCACAATCTCCTGACTAAAGGAAAGCCAGCAAAAGAGAAAAAAAAATCTATCCACCCCACCCTTAACCACCAC
The DNA here is from genome assembly GCF_017639515.1 of Carcharodon carcharias. Lineage (NCBI taxonomy): Eukaryota > Metazoa > Chordata > Chondrichthyes > Lamniformes > Lamnidae > Carcharodon > Carcharodon carcharias. The sequence continues at coordinate 14,803,800 of NC_054496.1, read as the reverse complement.
CGCCACCACCAGCAGCACCACCAGCAGCAGCAGCAGCACCACACCCTCCAACCCCCACCACCAAAACAAAAAAAAAATCTCGTGGCTATTCACCTACCAGAGCTTTCTCCCTCCGATCAAACTGCACCAACGTCATTGCTTGGAAAGTGATGAGCTCAGTACTTACAAGGCACCTTGCTTTAGCCTTCAAACCCCAGGCTGACAGTTTATCAGGAACTCGGAGCTGTCAGCAGGTTTGATGTGCAGTCACGCACAACCTGAACCAAACCTGATCCTCCCCTTTCTCACTACCCCCCCCCCCACCTCCCTGCCTGTGTATGCGTATATTTATATTTAAAAAAAAACCCATAGGAATCATGCCCCATTTCTATATATATATATTTTTTTGGTGGGGGCTATGGGGGAGGGGGGGGGGGGGGGGGGGGGGTTTGGGGGGGGTGGGGAGGGGGTTTGGGGATGGGGGTGCAGCCGGTGGGTGGGGGCAGCATTTTGAAACACTCGTACGCTGACTGAACTTCGAATGAAAGCCAAAATTCAAATTGTACCTTGTATGCACCGAGAGGAAATTCTTCCCTCGCGTGTGAGCATCTGTTCATTTTCACAGCATACGCTATTCTGGTCGAGGGGTAGAGAATTGCAGCAATCCCCCTACTCCCACCCACACCCCCCCCCCCCCCACCCCACACAACCTTCCACAGGGACCGGAGTTTGAGGGAGGCAGAGACAGAGGGAGAGGGGGAGCGAGAGATAGATAGAGACAGGAAGAAAAGAGGCGAGGAGATGGACTGAGAAAGACAAAGAGATGCAGGGGAAAGGGCCAGTCGGAGGAGAAGGGACTCGCTGCCGATTTCTCTCAGCAAGTGATTTAACCATTCAGTGTTCAGAATCAGGGTGTCGATATTCTCAGGCGCTGCACTGAGATTCTGCAGCCTAACAGTGTGTGACATTTTCATGTGGCATTCTGAAGGCTGGTGGCTCCTTCACTGAAAGGAAGGCTGCTCCCTGCACAAATAGCGCAAGGGGGCTGGGACGATTTCCTGAAGCTAAGGTCAGCGAGAATTATTATTATTTCCACCCCCCCCCCCCACCACCCCCCTCCACCCCACCTTTCTGCACAGTGCAATGCACAAAGGAGATGTTCCCTGAGTGTTCGATTGAGAGCTTGTTTTTCTCAGCTGCTGATGTGAATTGCTTAAGTGACTCATATCACCAGCGCTGGCAACATATCGAGTGCTCTTTAAGGACAGGTGACACTTTTTTTTGTGTGTGTGTGATGCTACAAGAGATATTCAGCTGCATTGCAAGCCAATAACATTCTGACCTTTCCTGAAGCACTACTTTTTTTTTGTAGGCTAACACTCCCCCTGGACACAGCCACATGCACAGCTGGGAGCTGGTAGGTTGATATGATGGGCAGACGGGTAATACAATTTACGGGTCTCCTCCAGTGTGATGCACTTAAACCAGCAATTGTCACCCCCAAGGCCCTTTCAGCTCTTGTCTCAAAATCCAGGCCGACCCTCCAGCGCAGCGCCGACAGAATGCTGCATTAGTGAAGGTGCCGACTGTTGGATGAGAGTTTAAACCGAGCACCCACCCTCCTCCCCCACCCGCCCCCACCGACCACCCCCCCCCCCCTCCACCTCCACCTCCCCCTCCGTCCCACCATCTGCCCTCCCAGGGTGGGCGTGAATGATCCCATGGCCGTCATTTTGAAACAGGGCAGGGGAGTTACCCCCCCGCTGTCCTGGAAGAGACCAAGCCTGCCTGCTGGGTCAAGGCAGGCACTGGCTGCTGACCGAACAGGGAAGGCTCACTTTGGGAAGGCACTGAGCACCTCGAGAGACTTCTGGCGGGATTTCTCGCACCCACCTGCCTCGCCCGCTGGCGGGTTCCACCTGGTGACAGGGCCGGAACATCCCGGCCTTTGTAGGGAATGTGCAGGGGCAAGGACGAGGTGTCGGAGGGAGTGCGCTAGGCTCCAATATAACCCGTCTACCCGACCCTTCATTCACCACCCGCCCCACGTGTGGCAGAGTCCGCAGATCACGCACTGGGCTTATCAGCCGCCTCCGAACCCATCGGACCAGAGGGGAAGTGAGTCATCCTCGATCCCGAGGGACTGCCTAAAAAGAGGAAGATTTATCCTTCAATTGCTATTACCGCAACAGGGCGTCCTCAACATTGGCTCCGGACCCCATGAAGTCTCATGGCATCAGGTCAAACATGGGCAAGGAAACCTCGTGCTGATTACCACGTACCGCCCTCCCTCAGCTGATGAATCAGTGCTCCTCCATGTTGAACATCACTTGGAGGAAACACTGAGGGTAGCAAGGGCACAGAATGTACTCTGGGTGAGGGACTTCAATGTCCATCAACAAGAGTGGCTCAGTAGCACCACTACTGACCGAGCTGGCCGAGTCCTAAAGGACATAGCTGCTAGACTGGGTCTACGGCAGGTGGTGAGGGAACCAACAAGAGGGAAAAACATACTTGACCTCATCCTCACCAACCTGCCTGCTGCAGATGCATCTGTCCATGACAGTATCAGTAGGAGTGATCACTGCACAGTCCTTGTGGAGATGATGTCCCGCCTTCCCATTGAGGATACCCTCCATTATGTTGTGTGACACTACCATCGTGCTAAATGGAATAGATTTTGAACAGATCCGTCCACTCAAGACTGGGCATCCATGAGGTGCTGTAGGCCATCAGCAGCAGCAGAATTGTGCTCAAACACAATCTGTAACCTCGTGGCCCGGCATATCCCCCACTCTATCATTACCACCAAGCTAGGGGATCAACCCTGGTTCAGTGAAGAGGGCAGGAGGGCATGCCAGGAGCAGCACCTAAAATGAGGTGTCAACCTGGTGAAACTACAACACAGGACTACTTGCGTGCCAAACATCATAAGCAGCAAGTGATAGATAGAGCTAAGTGATTCCACAACCGATGGATCAGATCTAAGCTCTGTAATCCTGCCACATTCAGTCATGAATGGCGGTGGACAATTAACCAATTCACTGGAAGAGGAGGCTCTAAAAATATCCTCATCCTCAATGATAGAGGAGCCCAGCACATCAGTGCAAAAAATAAAGCTGAAGCATTTGCGACAATCTTCAGCCAGAAGTGTCGAGCAGATGATCCATCTTGGCCTCCTCCGGAGGTACCCAGCATCACAGATACCAGTCTTCAGTCAATTTGATTCACTCCATGTGATACCAAGAAATGGCAGAAGACACTGGATACTGCAAAGGCTAAGGACCCTGACAATATTCTGGCAATAGTACTGAAGACATGCTCCAGTACTTGCTGCACCCCTAGCAAAGCTGTTCCAGTACAGCTACAACACTGGCATCCACTCGGCAATGTGGAAAATTGCCCAGGTATGACCTGTACAGAGAAATTAGGACAAATCCAACCCGGCCAATTACCGCCCCATCAGTCTACTCTCGATCATCAGTAAAGTGATGGAAGAGGTAATTAACAGTGCTATCAAACGGCACTGGCTTAGCAAAACCTGTTCACTGACGCTCAGTTTGGGTTCCGCCAGGGCCACTCAGCTCCTGACCTCCTTACAGCCTTGGTTCAAACATGGACAAAAGAGCTGAACTCCCGAGGAGAGGTGAGAGTGACTGCCCTTGACATCAAGGCCGCATTTGACTGAGTGTGACATCAAGGAGCCCTAGCAAAACTGGAGTCAATGGGAATCGGGGGAAATCTCTCTGCTGGTTGAAGTCATACCTAGCACAAAGGAAGATGATTGTGGTTGTTGGATGTCAATCATCTCAGTTCCAGGACATCACTGCGGGAGTTCCTCAGGGTAGTGTCCTAGGCCCAAACAGCTTCAACTGCTTCATCAATGACCTTCCTTCCAACATAAGGTCAGAAGCGGGGATGTTCTCTGATAATTGCACAATGTTCAGCACCATTCGCGACTCCTCAGATACTGAAGCAGTCCATGTCCAAATGCAGCAAGACTTGGACAATATCCAGGGTTCAGCTGATAAGTGGCAAATAACATTCACACCACTCAAACATACAAACATAGAAACTAGGAGCAGGCGCAGGCCTTTCGGCCCTTCGAGCCTGCTCTGCCATTTAATATGATCATGGCTGATCCTCTATCTCAACGCCATGTTCCCGCTTTCTCTCCATACCCCTTAATAGCCCTAATATCCAAAAAATTATCAATTTCTTTCTTGAATATGCTCAGTGACCCGGCCTCCACAGCTTCTGTGTGGTAGAAAACTCCACAGGTTGACCACCCTCTGAGTGAAGAAATTTTTCCTGATCTCAGTCCTAAATGGCCTGCCCTGTATCCTGAAACTGTGGCCCCTGGTTCAAAACTCCCCAACCAGGGGAAACATCCTCCCTGCATCTAGTCTGTCTAGCCCTGTTAGAATTTTATATCTTCCAATTCCCTCTCATTCTTCTAAACTCTAGTTTAGTCCAGTCGAACTAACCTCTCCTCACACAGCAGTCCTGCCAACCCCGGTATCAGCCTAGTGAACCTTTGCTGCACTCCCTCTATGGCAAGTATATCCTTTCTTAGGTAGAGAGACCAAAACTGCACGCCAGGTGTGGTCTCACCAGGGCCCTGTATAACTGCAGTAAGACATCCCTACTTCTGAACGCAAATCCTCTTGCAATGAAGGCCAACACACCATTTGCCTTCCTAATTGCTTGCTGCAGCTGCCTGTTTACTTTCATTGACTGGTGTACAAGGACACCCAGATCCCTTTGTACATCCACATTTCCCAATATATCACCACTTAAGTAATACTCTGCTTTTCTGTTTTTCACACCGAAGTGTATACCTTCACATTTATCCACGTTACACTGCATCTACCATGTGTTTACCCACACACACAACTTGTCTAAATCACCCTGAAGCCTCCTTGCATCCTCCTCACAACCCCGCCCAGTTTTGTGTCATCAGCAGACTTGGAAATATTGCATTTGATTCCCTCATCCAAGCCATTTATATATATCGTGAGTAGCTGGGGCCCAAGCACCAGCTTGGTGTACCTGCAGCACACCACTAGTCACCGCCTGCCACCCGGAAAAAGACCCATTTATTCCCACTCTCTGTTTCCAGTCTGTCAACCAATTCTCATTACATGCCAATATGTTATCCCTGACCTTACGTGCTTTAATTTTGCCTACTAGCCTCTTATGTGGGACCTTATCAAAAGCCTTATCAAAAGCCACAAGTGCCAGACAATGACCATCTCCATTGCCCCTTGTCATTCAATGGCATTACCATCACTGAATTCTCCCACTGTCAATATCCTAGGAGTTACCATTGACCAGAAACTGAACTGGATTAGCCATATAAACACTGTGGCTACAAGAGCTGGTCAGGGGCTAGGAATCCTGCAGTGAGTAACACACCTCTTGACTCCCCAGTCTACAATTTCCTGTCCACAATCTACAAAGCATAAGTCAGGAGTGTGATAGAATGCTTCCCACTTGCCTGGATGAGTGCAGCTTCAACAATGCTCAAGATGCTTGACACCATCCAGGACAAAGCAGCCCACTTGATTGGCACCCCATCCACAAACACTCACTCCTTCCACCACCGACACACTGTAGCAGCAGTGTGTACCATCTACAAGATGCACTGCAGGAATTCACCAAGGCTTCTTTGACAGCACCTTTCAAACCCACAACCACTACCATCTAGAGGGACAAGGGAAGCAGATAGATGGGAACACCACCACCTGCATGTTCCCCTCCAAGTCGCTCACCATCCTGACTTAGAAATGTATCAGCCGTTCCTTCACTGTCGCTGGGTCAAAATCCTGGAACTCCCTTCCTAACAGCACAGTGGGTGTACCTACACCACATGGACTGCAGCAGTTCAAGAAGGCAGTTCATCACCACCTTCTCAAGGGTAATTAGGGATGGGCATTAAATGCTGGGCTCAGCCAGCGAAGCCCACATCCCGTGAATGAATGAATTAAAAAAATTGTCATGTTGCTGTTTGCCATGCACCAATTGGCTGCCACATTTTGATGACACTTCAACAAGGTACCTCATTGCCTGTAGCGCTCTTTGGTACATCCTGAAGTTGTGAAAGGTGCTATATAAATGCAGGTCTCTCTCATTTAATAAAGAGAGATTATGGTGTCAAGCTGTGCAGAAGAATGGAAGGGTGAAAGTCATTTTTATCGTATCCGTTCTTGAACTAATCAGCAAGTTGAACAATGATCTGGGTGAGTGAGAAGCACCTCCTGCAGGAAATAGGAGGGACAATGTTGTGATCAAGAAGGATACTGACTTCCTTCTCTCAGTCAATGATATTACTTTCCATTTCAGCAGAGCCAGAGGCACCCAGTCCCTCTAGCATACAGGCTTGGCTTGGGTCTCAGCTCTAGGCTTAGTGAGGTGACTGTCCAGGCTGATTGAGTCGGGAGGGGCAGAGGGATGAGCTTTACCAATTTTCCAATTGGTCTTCATTGTTTAAACTTCCTCGAATACTGTGTGCAGTTTTGGTCCCCTTATTTAAGGCAGGGTGTATATGCGTTGGAGGCAGGTCAGAGGAGGTTTGCTGGATTGATACCTGAGGTGTCTTATGAGGAAAGGTTGGACAGACTGGGCTTGTTTTCACTGGAGTTTAGAAGAGTGAGGGGGGATTTGATTGAAGTTTACAAGATCCTGAACGGCCTTGACAAGGTGGATGTGGAAAGGATGTTTCCTCTTGTGGGTGAGTCCAGGTCTCAGGGGGCACTGTTTTAAAATTAGGGGTCGCTCTTTTGGACAGAGATGAGGAGAATTTTTTTCTCCCCGAGGCTTGTGCGACTTTGGAATTCTCTCCCAGAAGGAGATGGAGGCGGGGTCGCTGAATATTTTCAAGGCTGAGGTAGATAGATTCTTGTTAGGCAAGGGAATCAGAGGTTATCAGGGGTAGATGGGAATGTGGAGTATGCAACACAAACAGATCATCCGTGAGCTTATTGAATGGGGAGGCCGGCTCGAGGGGCCAAATGGCCTATTTCTGCTCCTATTTCGTAAATCCGTAAATGCGTTCATATGTCCTCAAAGGCCCATAAACTAGTTCAATTATTTCTCTGTTTTCTCTCTCCCTCCTTTCTTGAATAACAGGGTTACATTTGCATTCTCCACTAGCGGACATCGGGGACCTCATTGTAATACATCAGCACAAGGCCAGGCTGCCAGACTCACCACCACCCCTCACCCACGACCCCTGCTGGATTATCCGCCCACATCGGCAGGAAAACACGCCGGCATGTTTCACAACAGCATGCATAAGCTGTGCGCTTGGTCGGCTACACTTCACTCGGGACTTCGAGGCCTGTTTGCCCACCTTGCTTCGGTCAGCACTCGCAGTCATCAGCGCCAGGCTTCACAGGCAGCACCACATCACTGTTAGGGCGGGGGGGAGGCTCAAGGGCAGGTCTCTACACACCAGACCAGTCATAAGGCGGGGGTGGCTTTTCAATGGCTGCAGGGCTGGGGCTTGTTTGGAGAAGCGGGGGAAGTGGCCTCAGGCAAGGGAAGAGGCTGCAGGACTAGGGCTGCATTGGGGAAGGAGGGTATCCCAGGGTGTGTGTGTGTGGGGGGCACATGTTGATCTGTGTAAGTGGCCTCAAGATGGTGAGAAATATATAAACATAGGAACTAGGAGCAGGAGTAGGCCATTCGGCCCTTCGAGCCTGCTCCGCCATTCATTATGATCATGGCTGATCATCCAACTCAATAGCTTGCTCCCACTTTCTCCCAATACCCTTTGATCCCTTTCACCCCAAGAGCTATATCTAACTCCTTCTTGAAAACATACAATGTTTTGGCTTCAACTACTTTCTGTGGTAGAGATTTCCACAAGCTCACCACTCCCTGGGTGAAGAAATTTCTCCTCATCTCAGTTCTAAATGGTCTACTCCATATCCTCAGACTGTGACCCCTGGTACTGGACTCCCCCACCATCGGGAACGTCCTTCCTGCATCTGCCCTGTCCAGTCCTGTTACAATTTTATAGGTTTCTATGAGATCCCACCTCTGTCTTCTGAACTCCAGCGAATATAATCCTAATCGACTCAATCTCTCCTCATATGTCAGTCCCGCCATCCCAGGAATCAGTTGGGTAAACCTTCGCTGCACTCCCTCTATAGCATGAACACCTTTCCTCAGATAAGGAGACCAAAACTGCACACAATATTCCAGGTGTGGTCTCGCTAAGGCCCTGTATAATTGCGGCAAGACATGAGGGCTGAGGAGACAGTCTCCAGAAGAGATGAGGCCAGATGGACAAGTGAGGGTGTGTGTATGAGAATGGGTGGTGATGTCCCTTGAGGTGGCAGTGCGTGAGATACCAGTGAATGTGTGATGGGCTTGAGTGTGTGAGTTTAGAGCGATGAAATGGTTACCATACCCTGGCTGCACGGCTGAGATCATTCATCCTCGACTTGCATCAGATGGCCAACATTGACAATGACCACCACTCCTATTGCCTACCAAGCCAGAGTGGTGATGTTGCTGCCCCTCCTGCAGCCAGAGTGGGGGTAGAGGACATCACAGTGGGATCTCTACAGCGTCCAAAAGGCACCCGAGGGCTGCAGTCTTCTTGCCTTTCAGGGGTTATGTCTTCTTTGCTGCAGTCCTGGGCTGGAAGTGCTGAGCGCGGCTGGACTTTAAATATGGTGCCCGGCATGATGAAGCGGTGAGGTGACAGACTGGCGGGCAAATCGGGAGCCCGCCCACCATGGAAACGGAGTGTCTCCCGGGGGGCACATAATTAATGCGGCGGGTTTGGGATGTTACGGCGTGCATGGTTTTACCCACTCACCGCCGCACTTAGTGCAAATCTGGGACGATTCTGCCCAGAGCCAAGGCAGCTTTAGAAAATCACAGCTAGCACCAGCACTATCTCTACAGCTATCTCTTCTACAACACCTAGGATATAAAATCCGACAAATCCCCAGCAAGCAAGTAAGAAAGTGAAAGGCATGTTGGCCTTTAATGTAAGGGAATTGGAATATATTAAGAAGGCCGAAATAGAATTGAACGAGGCTTTGGTGAGACCACACCTGGAGTACTTTATACAGTTTTGGTCCCCATACCCGAGGAAGGATATATTTGGTTTGGAGGCGGTACAGCAAAGGTTCATTCGATTGGTTCCTCGGATGAGGGGGTTGTCCTTTGATGAGAGGCTGAGTGAATTGGGCCAATGAACTTTGGAGTTTCAAAGAATGAGAGGCGATCGCATTGAATCATACATGGTTCCGAAGGTGTTTGACGAGGTGGACGCTGAGAGATTGTTTCCGCTGGTTGGGGAATCGTAAACACGGGGAGGCGGGGGGGCACAGTCTCGGGATAAGGGGCCGATCATTTAGGGCTGAGATGAGGAGAATCGACTTCACTCACAGGGTTGGGGATCGTTGGAATTCCCTGCCCCAGGGGTTTGTGGATGCTCCGTGGTTGAGGCTGGAAGAGGCAGATTTTTGGTCTCTCAGGGAATCAACAGAAATGGGGAGCGAGCTGGAAAGTAGGGTTGAAGCCCAAGATCAGGGATGATTGTATTGAACAGTAGAGCAGGTTTGACGGGCCGTGTGGCCTAGTCCTGCTCCTGTTGCTTGTGTTCTTATGTTCTCGATCTAATTTGTGGCCAGTTTAGTGGGCGGGGCCGGCTTTTTACCCAACGTTTGACAAACTCAAGCAAAATTTTTGCCGAACCCTTGAGTGAAACCAGACGCAATTGACGCTTAAAATTCTGCAACTTTAGCGTCAGTTTTGCTGATTTTGGACAAATTGCGCCTAAAGAAGCCAGTGTAACTGAACGGAAACTCCAGGCTATCATCTCCGAGGAGGGAGGTCGCCCCTTATCCTGAGACAGTGATGTCTGTAGCCTGGGGAAACAATGGGCTAAGTTTTGTTTTGAAGCAGGGTGTGCGTGCATGTGTGTGTCTGTGTCTCTTTGTCTCTCTCTGTGTCTCTATGCGGCTGTCTGTGTGTCTGAGTGAGTGTCTCTGTGTGTGTCTGTGTGTGTCTGTGTGTCTGTCTGCGTGTGTCTATGTGTCTGTGTATCAGTCTGTGTCTGTCTATGTGTGTCTGTGTGTGTCGGTCTGTGTGTCTCTATGTGTCTGTCTATGTGTCTGCCTGTGTCTGTCTGTGTGAATTGTTGTGCGTGTCTGTGTGTGCACCTGTGTGTCTGTGTTTATGTCTGCGTGCGTCCGTCTGTGTGTCTGTCTGTGTGTGTCTATGTGTGTGTCTGTGTCTGTCTGTGTGTGCACCTGTGTGTCTGTCTGTGTGTGTCTGTATGTGTGTGTGTAAGGTGGGATCCCGCTGAGAGGCCCGAATGGGGGGGCCACCCCTCTTTGGCGGCCTGTGACTCAGGGCTGCATTTTGCCAGTGACAGGCGGCTAATTACCCCCAGGAGATCCAGACAATTGGAGGTACAATGCCAGCTGGAGCACGAAGAGGCCCTTGATTGACCACTTAACTGGCCCAGTTGGCCTCTGTGTGGGGAGAGTGATCCGCTGGCAAGATGGCATGGCAGTGTGAAGACAATGGGCACTCCAGCCTATCCCTTCCCTCACCGGGGGTGGCTAAAAGTCAGCTCAGTAGCTCAGCATCAACCATCTCGTGCTCATCAGAATTACTCTCTTTCAGTTTGGAAGTGGGTATGCACACATACAGTACACTGCCTGTTCCCCCCAAAGGTGGTGGCCGAGGATGAAACAATTACATATTCAGCCAGGAACAGTTAGAATTAGAAATGCATAAGATGTTAAACATGGATCCTTTATTAGTTATATTCTCTTCCTAGCTGACTCCCTCTGCTGGTATATGCATGTATAGTAGCCTCAAGTGGACAGAATGCACAATGCAATTTTCAATACACTACAACAACTGACCTGCTGGATGTTTTCCGGTAGCCATTCGTCAGTTTCTACTATATTCAGCTGTCATGTATGGGCGCGGATTGAAATCCATTAGAAAGGCTAACTTGATCAGAGATTGGCCCCTTCCAAGAGGAACAGATGGGAAGACCATGAACTGTATTTTTGGTGTCAGTTGACGCTTGTGCCATGCAACATGGGTTGCTACAGCACAGAAGGAGGCCAATCAGCCAGTGTGCTCTACTTGGTCTTGCTCTTTCTTCCACTTCTGTGAATTTTCATACCAAATTGCCCAGACTGATTGGCTCTGCAGTGCCAATCCTAGGCATTCCTCAGATCGCAAATGACCGCACTCCAGGCCATGACTTAGACCTAGCCTGCATTAACTTGTGGCAGCGTTGAGTAAAGGTTCAGTTCACTGAGGTGTCCGCTGACAGGGGCTGAGATGTCTGGACACAAATGGAGCATTAACAGTGCCAACCAACCAATGTTGTTTGCTGAGCGATGAAACAATATTTTGTTCCCCGGGAAGCGGGGTATTGGTGGATGCACCAAGCTCCTTGCTGTCAGTGGGCTGCAATGTGGAGGGCTGCAATTTCCGACCGCGCGACTGTGACCTCATGCCAAGTTGCAACGCCTCGTGAATTCCCAGGACTTCCTCTGTGTTCTTACTTCAAAAGGTGGAGCGAAGTGAGAAGAGTAGATGGAACACTCTGGGTGACTTTTCTCGAGCATAGGGAAGGCTGCAAGGTGACTGGATTGAGGCCTTCAAGATGATTGGAAGGTTTGCTGGGGCACTGGTAGAGATGTTCCCACTTGGAGTCCAGTGTAGAGCTGGGGGGTCATAAGGTTTTCTTCTGAGGAGAGGTTGAGTAGGTTGGGGCTGTACTCATTGGAACTTAGAATGAGAGGCAACATTATTGAAACATATAAAATTCTTAAGGGACTTGACAGGGTAGATGCTGAGAGGTTGTTTCCCCTTGTGGGAAAGTCTAGGACCAGAAGGCCAAATCTCAGAGTAAGGGGTTACCCATTTAAAACAGAGAAGAGGAGAAATTCCTTCTCTGAGGTAGTCAATCTGTGGAATTCTTTACCACAGAGGGCTGTAGAGGCTGGGTTGTTAAGTATATTCAAGACTGAGATAGACAGATTTTTAATCAGTGATGGAATCAAGGGCTATGGGGAAAAGGCAGGAAAGTGGAGTTGAGGATTATCGGGTCAGCCACGATCTCATTGAATGGCGAAGCAGACTCGATGGGCCGAATGGTCTACTTCTGCTACTACGTCTTATGCTCCTAGGGCCTTAAGTCTGAGGCACTCACTAAGAAATCTAATCAGGAATTCAGGTGAAATTTCTTTACCCAGAATGTGGAATGTGGAACTAGCTACAACAGAGAGTAGTTGAGGTGAATAGTATTGATGCATTTAAGGGCAAGGAAGATAAGCACATGAGGGAGAAAGGAAGAGAGAGTTATGTTGATTGGGTCTGATGAAGAGGTGTCTGAGGTGACTCATTAGAGCATAAATACTGTCACAGACCAAACAGGATGAATGGTCTGTTTCCATGCTGAAATACTTTGTAAGACTGAGGAGGGAGTACTATCCTAGCATTTATAGTAATATTAAAACTTGATTTCTATTAAAAAATATGACTTATTTTAAAACTGTAGGCCATAGGAGTGCAACTAGGCCTCTCAGCCCTCAAATAAGTTTTCCCCCTTTGCTCCATATCCTTGACACACTGTTGCTTGGCAAAAATCTACCTCAGACATGAAAGCGTTAATTGAACACCAGCAACCCCGCAGCTTTCTGTAGGACGGAGTTCCTGGTTTCGACCAAACTTTGTGCAAGAAAATATTTCCTGATTTCGCTTCTGAAGAGCTTATGTCCCTCTTGCCCTGTTTTCCCCTCCAGAGGAAATACTTTCACTGCATCAATCCGCTGGCTCCATTCAACATTTTAAACCCCTCAGTCAGGTTCACTCCTCAAAGTCCGAAACACAAGGGAGTACAAGCCAGGTTTACGCAACCGATTAATCCTCTGGGCAGCAGTACTGAGGGGGCACTGCATGTCGGATGGTCAGCGCTGAGGGAGTGCTGCACTGTCAGAGTGTCAGCACTGAGGGAGTGCTGCACTGTCAGAGTGTCAGCGCTGAGGGAGTGCTGCATGGTTGGAGGGTCAGCGCTGAGGGAGTGCTGCACTGTCAGAGTGTCAGCGCTGAGGGAGTGCTGCACTGTCAGAGTGTCAGCGCTGAGGGAGTGCTGCATGGTTGGAGGGTCAGTGCTGAGGGAGTGCTGCACTGTCAGAGTGTCAGCGCTGAGGGAGTGCTGCATGGTTGGAGGGTCAGCGCTGAGGGAGTGCTGCACTGTCAGAGTGTCAGCGCTGAGGGAGTGCTGCACTGTTGGAGGGTCAGCACTGAGGGAGCGCTGCGCTGTTGGAGGGTCAGTACTGAGGGAATGTTATAGTGTCAGAGGGTCAGTGCTGAAGGGGTGCTCTGCTGTCGGAGGGACAGTAGTGAGGGAGCACCGCACTGTAGGAGGGGCAGTACTGAAGAAGATTTGCATTGTTGGAGGGACAGTACTAGGGCTGTGCTGCATTGTTGGAGGGGCAATACTGAGGGAGTTCTCCGATGTCAGAGGGACAGTCCTAAGGGAGCACTGCACTGTCAGAGGAGCAGTACTGAGAAAGTGTTGCACTGTCGGACCGACAGTACTAGGGCTGTGCTGCATTGTAGGATGGCCAATATCAGGCAGTGCTCCGCTGTTGGAAGGACAGCACTGAGGGGGCACTAGACCCCAGTATCATGCTGGTGAATCTGCACTATAGCCCCACCAAGGCCAATATATCCTTTGCGAGGTGCAGTGCCCAGAACCGAACGGCTGTTACCCCAGATTGGGTCAGACCAAGGCTCTATATGGCTGTAGTATTGTTTCCTCCACTTTGTACATCAACACATAGTCCTTGCATCAATCGCATAAAAAGGCAGGAGTGAGGAAAGTGAACGACAGGAAAAGTGAGAGGGAAAGAGAGGAGCAGTTTGACATCATGGGGTACTCACCCCTGGCTGCCTGACAGACGCAATTGGATGGTCTTAACCACGTTTATAATCTTGGCGCAATTAGATATGTGACTTGCGACATAAAGCCTTGTTTATAATATTGGCAAGTACCATGCATTGATTTGAGTGTTGAATGCACTAAAAAGGGATTAAGTGTTGTGGAATTGCATCATTATATTTATTCCGTGGGCATGGCTGGTGATTTGACTGTCCACTGAGTCGGTAATGCACTGCGGCGATATTGAAAACGATAATTCAGAGGCACTGAGTTGTGACTGAAGGCGTGCTCTGTGTACCGTGTTGCAGTGTGACTTTGGAAAATGATTAACAGTGCCTTTAAAATGAATAGAAACCCACAGCAATGACAGTACGTTATAAACGATCCCTCTCTCATGAGCAAGACCTTTACAACTTTCACATTACTGGAAGCTTGCGTAACCATGGGGATTCACAAGGGGATGCCAACTTACACCTTGGCCTCCCATGTTAGGCTTTAGAAAGGATGAATAACATTTTTTTTTTGTTCTCGGCTTTGATTTATTAATAATTTTTGCTTCTCCTGATCGTCCACACTCTGAGCTCGCTCCACATGGTGAGGCTTTCCACCCACTGTACAATTTGACACCAGTACAGTCCCCTGTGGCTGTTTAACCGATGATGATGGCGCTGAGCCGGAAGGCTGCGGGTTCAATCCCCACTCTAGAGACTGGACCGCATGACCTAGGCTGACACTCCCAGTACTGAGGGAGTGCTGCACGTCGGAGGTGCCGTTTCACAGGCCCTACTCAGGTGAACGTAAAAGATTCCATTGCCCAACAGCTAAAAGCAACCAGGCTGCCTGGTCATGATCACGTTGCTGTTTGTGGGAGCTTGCAGTGCGCAAATTGGCTGCCGTGTTTCCTACACCAGGGACGACACTTCAGAAATACTTAAGTGACCGTAAAGCACTTTGGGACGTGTGGTTGTGGAGGGTGCTATATAAATATACATCTTTTTCTTTAGAAAGTGAATGCCAGATGAGTATTTGACTGTGGAGACATTCCAGGCAGGTCTAGCCCAGCCTCAACTGAGGTATGTTAGAAAGTCACCAGTCTGCCCCCTTTCTAGGCTATATTTTTTCTTTATCCTTTCATGGGATGTGGGCGTCATTGGCCAGGCCAGCATTTGTTGCCTGTCCCTAATTGCCCTTGAACTGAGCGGCTTGCTCAGCCTTTTCAGAGGGCAGTTAAGAGTCAAACCAATTGATGCGTGTTTGGAGTCATATGTAGGCCAGGCCAGGTAAGGATGGCCGATTCCCTTCCCTTAAGGGCACTCGTGAAGCAGATGGGTTTTTACGGCAATCGATAGTAGTTGTCACGGTCACCATTACTGAGACTAGCTTTCAATTCCAGATTCTTTTTTAATTGAATTTAAATTCCACCAGCCACCATGGTGGGATTTGGACCCATGCCCCCAGAACATTAGCCTGGGCCTCTGAATCACAAGTCCAGTGGCATTAGCACAGCTGTATATAGTGCAAGATCCGGTGGTGGAAATAATGAGGAAGTTCCCCTGCGGGGATAAAGGGGTTTCAGAAACAGACCCTTGGTGCGGGAGAACAAGAGACAAGAAAGCCGCATATGTATATTGGTGTGCATCTGTCTATTCAAACACCACTCAGGATCCTAACAGTTGCCCACGACAACTCTACATTGTGGATGTTCTCAAAATCGCATCTGCAGTGTGTGTTTGGATAAGGAGTATTTCAATTCATTTTGAAGGGGAAGTAAAGAAAGCCTCTGTATTTATATATACATGGAGAGAAAAATATTGGACTGTTCTGAACTGATTATGCTGATTGTAGCTTCTGTTTGTATTTGAGCTATTAGCATGTCCCAAACATTAGAAGGCGTATTACAGCTGAGAGACAGAGTCTTTCCTCACTGTAATGGAATTTTATTCTTCAAAGTATAACAAATGAATTGAATCCTGATGGCCTTCAGTGCAGTTCTCAAAGCAGTCAGTAGATGATCAGAACTGAAACCAGGGAATGGGGAAATCGAGTGAAAAGTGAAAGCACTTCACTGGTCAGCTAATATATTGAACCAGAGTAATGTCATTAATGGGTGGCATAAAAGGACATTCAGTTTGCAATTTCAGCTCACTCAGCCCAGAGCACTTGCTCCAACTGCAGTGTTCAAGCCCAGGAGGTGGACAACTGGGTCGTGCTAAAAATGCTAATGATGCAGCTCAAGTGGAGGTTGTTTGGCTTTTACTAAGGCATACGTGAGGAATGATAAGAGGGAGGTTCAGGCAGTCACTTCTGAAATGACTGCTTTTCATTTCACAAGCTAAAAGTTAAATATTTTTTCCTCCAATACGAAGATTTAATAATTTTTAAATTGGGTTCATGTTTCATACTACAGGTTGGGTATATCACCAGAAAGTCCTCCTTCTTTCAGCTTCTCCCATTTGACTTGGGGTCACCACGATGCTGCTGATCGCCCTTCTCCATACCCTCCTGTCAGTCAACATTCCCTCTTCCAGTCCCGCTGTGTTTGAGTCTCTCACCACAGCACCTTTCCACCTGGCCTTTATGCTTTCCTCTTCCCCTCCTTCCTAACAATCCCATCTCTATCATTCACTTCACCACATTTCCTCTCTCTCGGCTACTCCGCTACTTTCTGCGATGCTCCCATAATTTTCACTGACCCTCTGGTGTGCTGGTTCCTTATTTTGTCCTTTATCATTGTTCTACACATGCACCTCAGCATCCGTTTCATATTAGTATCTAGTCGCTGTTCCTCTCTTCTTGATGTTGCCCGGGTTTCTGCTCTATATGGCAAGGCCGGTCTCACAACTGCCCTGTAGATTCCTCCTTTCAGTTTCAGTGATGCAACATTCCACTGCACGTCTTCCAGTTGCTCCAGCCAGAGACAATCCTTTTCTTAATTTGCATACTTCCATCTTCTGCCACCACTGACCCCAGGCACTTGTAGTCCCTTGCTTTCTCCAACTCTTCACCCAAAATCTTTACACCTTTACTCTGATCCTCTTCCCTGGGCTCAAACCGACCTTAAATTGGGTCTTTGTTCTCCCTATCTTCATTCCCCTGCCTTCCAGTGCTTTTTTCCAGTTCTCTAGATGTCCTCATTATCCCAATATGTAGTTGAATTTCATCTGCGCTTATCATTGACCATGGCACTTCCTGTCTCCCTTGCTCAGAATGTCCACAACAGTCGGGAAGAGGAAGGAGTTCAGTCCCGATCCAGCTTTGACTTGGAAACTCTTACTCTCCCCCATGCTGCTCCTTACTCTTGTGTGGCAATCTTTATACATGTCATGTAATAGTCATATGTACTTCTCAGGGACTCCACAAATTCTAGCACATATGCAGACTTCCTAGATCAATGAATACAGTCTTCATGTTGGATTGGCCTTCCTGATATCTTTTCACCATTTGTCTCAAAACAAAAATGGTGATGCTTCTTCCATTCATGAATCCGAACTGACCTTTGTGAAGTTCCACTATTTTTCTCAGCCTCTGGTCCATGACTCTCTCTCTCTCCCATATCTTGAAGGTATGTGGGAGGAGTTTAATTCCTTGATAGTCTTTGCAATCTTGAATGTCCTCCTTGTTGCGATCCCCGTAGAGATCGATAGTTTTTAAAAAGAAAGGGATCCACATGAAGCCAACTGAAAGAAACCACTGAACAAGATTTCACTTTTTAGAACTTTAAATGTAACAAACCAACTAAAATCAACATAACTCAAACATTAATTAACGGGCAAATGATACTTAATTCATTCTCATTCGTAGCACATTTGGCACGTGGACTCCATATTCACCTGGGCAGTTTTGTACTCCCACTGGTATCTCATCCGGTCCCACTACTTTGCTGTTTTCCATTCTTTTCTGTGCTCTCCTGATTTCTTCCGCATTGATGCTAATTGTCATTCCCTGATTTGCAGCTACCTCTTCTGTCTTTGCTCTTGAGTTTCCTTCATGCATAAGTCAGGCGATGTATTGGCCCCACCTCTCTTTGATTTCATCCTCTTTCTGTGAGGTTACCCCACCTGATTGTAAGTATATCTTTTGTTAATCTACCTCTAGTAATTGCCGCCCTGAAGATATCTTTTTGTCCCCCTTTGACATAAAGACTTTTACACATTTCTTCCATGGCCTGGGGTCTTTCTCAGCAGCCACTTTCTTTCCATTCCTCTTTGTACTGTACCTTGTCTTCTTTGGCTTTTTCTCCTTCCCTCTCAGTGTTTTCATTCCACCACCAAGTTTTTCTTGTAGCCTTTCTCCTCCCTGCTGATCTTTCATGCACTCCTTCATCAGTTTCCCTAATCAAGTACACCACCAAGTTCCACTAGTGTTCCACGGTGTCTGTCCTAACTTTTTCTATTTCGCTTACCTGTCTCTCCTCTGCTCTCTGAGTTTCCCCCTTCACATGTGAGTCTTTGAGTTCCCACCAACCCTGACGTTCTGTCTACCTCTTGCCCTCTGCCATTTTGTTTCCTATACAATCTGCTCTGCCATCAGCACATTATGTTGGATGGTTGGAGCCTCGCTTGGGGAGACTTTGCAGTTCTTTAGCTTCCTTCGCCTGCTCTCCGTTCACGGACTGGTCAGGTGGGCAGAAAAGTGCCAAGTGGAATTCAACCCAGCAAAGCGTGAGGTAATGCAAACAAGGAAAAGGACTACACAATATATGGGAAGGTACTGAGAAGTGTAGAGGAAGTGAGGGAGTGAATGCCCGCAGATCCCTGAAGGTAGCAGGACAGGTCGATAAGGTGGTTAAGAAGGCATATGGAATCCTTTCCTTTATTAGCCGAAGGATGGGATATGAGAGCAGGGAGGTTTTGCTGGAATTGTATAAAACATTAGTTAGGCCACAACTCGAGCACTGTGTGCAGTTCTGGTCACCTCATTACAGAAAGGTTGTAACTGCACTCGAGAGGGTACAGAGGAGATTTACCAGGATGTTGCCAGGGCTAGAAAAATGTAGCTATGAGGAAAGATTGGATAGGCTGGGGTTGTTCTCCTTGGAACAGAGGAGGCTGAGGGGAGATTTGATTGAGATGTACAAAATTGTGAGGGTCCTGGATAGAGTGGATGGGAAGGGCCTATTTACTTTAGCAGAGAGGTCAGTGACTAGGGGGCATGGATTTAAAGTGACTGGTAGAAAATTAGAGGGGAGATGATGAAAATGTTTTTCACCCAGAGGGTTGTGGGGCTCTGGAACTCACGGCCTGAAAGAGCTGGTAGAGACAGAAGCCCTCAACTTATTTAAAAGGTGTCTGGACATGAACCTCAAGTGCTGTAACCTGCAGGGCTACAGAGCAAATGCTGGAAAGTGGGATTAGGCCGGGGGGCCGGTTTCTTGGCCGGCACAGACACAATGGGCCGAGTGGCCTCTTTCTGTGCCATGAACTTTCTACGATTCTATAATTCTCTTCGAACCTTGAGGTAGTCCAGCTGTGTTTCTCTACCTCCACCGTTGTAGATTATAAGGCAGTTTCTGCGTTTTTGGTACCAGGTGTTTAGTATTATCAGTTGGCATGACACGGCAAACTTCAGGATCTTAGCTCCTTCCTCATTGGCTTCTCCAAAAACTCTGGAATCCTGATGCTTCCAGAACAGATACATATTTTCAAAGGGCCAATGGGGACCAGGGGCTGGGGAATGTCATCATTAATGGCACCTTGAGCTCATTAAGGAAGCCGTGAAGGGAACAATCTACTCAATTGTATTCCAATAAGAGAAAATGCCAAAGGCACAGGTACCAATATTCAAAAGAAAAGGCTGTTTTGACCCTTGCGCTTTGGGGAAAGGCTTGTATTTTCTTTCTGTGACGTGTCCCTTTAAGTCCAAAGTGAAACGAAGATAATTCTGGAAAGAGAAGGTTAATTGGACTTTCTGGATATGACATCATTACGTCCTGAAAAGTTAATCTCTGGTTGAGGTTGCTATGGAACTGAATCGGAGGGTAAATTGACAGTGAATTGGGATATCAAATTACAGCTTGGGTTCTTAATTCACTGTTGGAATTTTGAAAGATCAATGTGACCAACCCTATACAGCCTTGTGCACGGTTTGTCTAGAGCTGCTAGATTTAATTGGGGGTGGGGTGGGGTGTGGAGGGGCATCAGAAACTTTTACTGCATTGATTTACAACTGACATCTCCCAGATCTCCTTGTTACACATACGCTCCAAGTCCCCCTCCCATCACCATGGTTGCTGCCGCCCCTCTAGAGAGCTGCCTGCTCTCTTCAGTGAGGCCAGAATGGCCGCTGGCTGCCTTTGTCGCTGGAGGCTTTCGCCAGCTCTAACCGGATGCCGAACGTGCCTCTTGGCTGAAGCATTTGCACTTGAAAATAGAGTCGCGAGAGCAGGGTGCGGACCCCGATTTCATCGAGTTCCCCAACCCCCCATTGGAAACCCAGCCATTGAGATCCACCAATTGCCTAAATCTTACAATCCGTCTCCACCACCTCCCTCCCAGTTCTGCCGTATCTCACGTTCCTTCTCCACAACTTAGAGGTGTTCCCCCCACCACGCTGGCACATGCTAACATCCCCAACAACCTAATTCCAGGGCCCCCACCTCCCCCCGACTGGCTGGCAAGACAAGCTTGAGGGGCTGGATAGCCTATTCCTGTTCCTCCTATGTTCCCAGGGTGAGCACTGCATTCATTTCACTGCCACTACAAACAGGGATGTGGGAGAAACAATTACACATCGCCATTCTTACGCAGTAGACTCCACCAGAGTGCAATTATTGTCACCACCAGCTGTCCATCACCCCACCCCCCCCAGCCCACTACCCACCCCCAGCCTTTTCTCCCCCTCTCTGTTGTTTCCCAGTAATTTGTGTCTCTTTGAGTTCCCTTTTGTGTTTTTTTCAAAAAGGTCAATAGACTGAAGGACCATCCATCACTTTCACAAGGTTACACAGACAGCTCGGCTGGGGGAGGGTCACGTTGTGTGTCAAAGGTTAAATCTTGCTCATCAAGGTGAAAAAGGAGTCAGTGCTGGGTGAAGGGGTGAGGGGGGGGTGGGGGGGCGGTGGGGGGGGGGGGGGGGGGGGGGGGGGGTGGGGGTTGGATGGGGAGGGCGCATTCCAATCCGAGCGTGATTCAGTGCCTGCATCGGGCGCTCCCAGGCTTCGGTTGCCAACCATCCAGGAATATCCTGGAGGTTCTGGGATTTCAGCACTAATCTCCTGCTGAACCTGGGTGAAAAATCCTTGTAACATTAGTAGAGTAAAAATTATTTTTTATTTTTTGCATCGGATTTAACAGCAGGGAAACAGTCCATTCGGTCTAAGTGGCCCATGCTGGTGCTTATGCTCTTCTTGGGCCTCCTCCCACCCCCTATCAACATATCCTTCTATCCCTCTCTCCCTTCCAGCCAGCCTTCCCTTAGATGCACCTATGCTCTGTGCCTGAACTTAGGGGCTCGGCTGGATGCTGCATGCCCTGCCCCAGGTTCAGTTCCCATTCGGGACGGTGCGAACTTGAACGGGTGACGAAGAGTTCGCCCACTTTTCCACTGGCCACGAGAGAGAGAGAGGGGGGGGGGCGCTGTGCTGACGGAGGTGCCAGGCGACCAATCGTGGGAGTGCGGGGGCGGGACAGTTGGAGGCAGGAAGGTCATGTGATGCAACATCCAGGAATCCCTGCGACCAGAGTTGGCGAGCGTACTTCCTGATGAGTTATGCCATTGGCTACACGGAGCGTACAGCTCCCCCCAGGGGTGCCACTTTGTTGCTTTCTCTTTTTTTAAGCTTATCTTTTTATTCAGCTGATTACATCACTTCACGTGGTGAAATGCCTCCCATCAAAACCGCAGGGAGCAACTCCCTCCCTCCCCCATCATGTGGCCCCCGTGCCAATCTCTCTTTGGAACTGCTCACTGTTGTATATTTAATATTTCAGATCTATTCAGAGATGACACTAGTTTCTACGTGTGTGTAGCGGGATTTTATTCAAAGTGCTTTAAAATATCTCTGCCGCCACCAAAAGTCTACACTCATGCTCACGCATCAGGCTTCCTTATCTTTCTAGGGCTTCGTTCATTTTTCCCTGAATCCACACTCAGGCTTAATCAATCAAGCACAGTGAGCATGGATCACTTAGCAGACTCACATAATCGAAAACAGAGCAATTCACAGAATTTTTACAGGTCAGGAGGAGGCTGTTCAGCCCACTGTGTCTGCACCAACTCTCCAGATGAGCAGTTGGCCTACGCTATTCTCTTGTCTTTTCCTCATAACCTGCACATTCTTCCTTTGCAGATAACAGCCTAATTCCCTCTTGAGTGCCTCAACTGACCATGCCTCCACCACACTCTGAGGCAGTGTGTTCCAAACCTTAATCACTCGCTGCATGAATAAGTATTTCCTCAATGTCGCCATTGCTTCTTTTATGAATTACTTTAAATCTGTGCCCTCTCATTCTCGATCCTTTCACAAGTGGGAACAGTTTCTCCCTATCCATTCTGCCCAGATCCTCTCATGTTTTTGAATACCTCCATCAAATTCCCTCTTCTCCAAGGAAAACAGTCCCACCTCCTCCAATTTATCTTCACAACTGAAGTTCCTCATCCCTGGAACCGTTCTCGATTGAACACTACAGTCACTAACAGGTAAGTACAGCAGCCTCAGGATGACTCTCCTTCAGCTTATTCTCCCTGCAGGAGAAGGGAGAGAGGGAGAGAGGAGGGGAAGAGTGAGGTCAGCCTGAACAATATGCAAACATACTGGAAAGAGCAGGGGAGGTTCACCCATTCATCAAGCCTCTCCCATCTGATATGGTGCCTCTCGCACACCAAATCGAAACCCGCCCTCCCTCTTCAGGTGGGCGAAAAAGCCGGAGGGAAAGGAAACTTGGGCCAAATTTGGAAACTATAACCCTCTCGAGGGAGGGAGGAAGGGATGCAGCTGGTATCTTCTGACCTCCTGAATAGAAGGGGCCACAGTCTCAGGATGAGGGGCCGCACACTTGGAACGGAGATGAGGAGAAACCTCTTCGCTCAATGGGTTGTGTTTGGAATTCTCTACACCAGAGGGCCCTGGATCCTCCATCAATGAATATATTTAAGCCTGTGATAGATTTTTGGTCTCTCAGGGAATTGAGGAGTGGTGAGAGAGTGCAGATGAGGCAGAAGCTCAGCCAATGATTGCACTGAATGGGCGGAGCAGGCTCGAGATACTGAAAGGCCTCCTGCTCTTATGCCTCAGGTTTTTATAGAATTAGAGCTTGGCAATGATCTCCTTGTTGCTCACTATTCTACTTAGCCATTAATTTGCAGATAGGATCACCCCTTTGAGGGTTGCAACAGATTAAACAATTCAAAGCCAATTACATTTGTGCTTCTTGCTTGAGATTAGGTTTGATTCTGAGACAGTTTCAGGTCTGCCCTGGCCAATGGGTATGGGAGTCATTTCTGATGATTATGTGCATCGAATGTGACATTGTTTAATTCGCTGCCAGGGCATGGGCATCACTGGCAAGACCAATATTTACAGCCCATCATGGAGAGGATGGTGGTGGGACCTGAGCTGCTGCAGTCCGTGTGGTGAAGGTGCTGGGAGAGAGGGAGCTCCAGGCTCTTTACCCAGCGACGATGAAGACGCTGCCTATAAATGGCCAAGTCGGGATGGTGTGCGACGTGGAGGGGAGCTTGGAGGTGATGCTTCTCCTATGTGGCTGATGCCTTTGTTCCTCGAGGTGGTGGAAGTTTGGAAGAAGCAGCTTTGACAAATTGCCACAGTTCAGCCTGGAGGTGATGTACACACTGCCTTCAGAGTGTGCTGATGGTTTCAATCCTGCTCCTAGTGAACCAGCATTAAAACAGCTCCAGGTTCAGCATTGGATGACTCAGCTGGGGAGTGGAAAGTGTCCCAGTTTGGAATGTTACTGTGAGAGATTGGAACACCCCCTCCTCATCTCCAACACCCACACCCACCCCCTCCCAACCCATGTCTGGTGGCAAGAGACCATCTAACTGTGACATGAACGTGCTTGATTAGGCTTCTGAACATTGATCATGACAGGTTCTATGACAGAAACCCAATAGGACACTTCAAAATGCATCAATAGTTGCTGAGCTCTTATATTTTTCCTTCAGTTTTTAGTTTCAGTTAAAATTTTATTAAAATATTCTCGTCTGTGCTCTGTTGAAAGCGCTGTTATGTACAAAATATAATAAATATAAAAGCAGTATACTGCAGATACTGGAGATCTGAAATAATAAGAGAAAATGCTGGAAAAGCTCAGCAGGTCTGGCAGCATCTGTGAAGAGAGAAATGTTAATGTTTTGAGTCCAATACGACTCTTCTTCAGAAGAGTCCTAGTTCCTCATTCTGAGGACGAGTGATATCGGACTCGAAATGTTAACTCTTTTTTCCCTCTCCACAAATGCTGCCAGACCTGCTGAATCTTTCCAGCACTTTCTCTTTTTGTTACAATAAAAATAAATTTACCTCACCTTACAACATTTAGTGCAGCTCCTGCTAGTCATGGGGTTAGTTTTCTGATTCACTCATGGGGTGTGGGCATTATTGGCACTTGTTACTCATCCCAAATTGCTCTGAAGGTGGGAAGCTGCCACTTGAATACAACTGAGTGGCTGTGCCAGGCCATTGCAGAGGGAAGTTAAGAATCAACCACATTGCTGTGAGTCTGGAGTTACATGTAGGTCAGACTGTGTAAGGATGGCTGATTTCCTTCCCAAAAGGACATTAGTGAACCAGATGGGTTTTTTACGACAATCCAATCGTTCCATGGTAACCTTTGCCGAGGCTAGCCTTTTTATTCTAGATTTATTTTATTTATTAACTAAATTCAGATCCCCCAGTTCACCTGGTAGGATTTGAACTCATGTCTCTAGGTCATCAGTCCTCTAGGTTACTAGTCAAGCAGCATATTCACTATGCTCCTGTACCCTGAAGCTTCACCACTGGCATTCTGTGTGGCTATGCTGGGTTGGCTGAGGTGCAGATACAATGCACTTCTGGCCTATACACAGGAGAGCTGACGACAGTGCTGGTCCAATTGTACCCTTGTAGAGGGCCAACCCTGCCATCTGGGAGACCCCAACCCCCCGCCCCCCTCCCAAACCCCACCACCCCGCCCCCCCCCCAGTCTCTGGCACTTCTAGGAAAAGCCCAGGCAGCAGTCGATAGGTGGAAACTTTAGCCAGACAGGGTTCAAATTTGTAATCCCGCTTTTTCTGCAGGGTCTAATCTCATTGCCCTGCTCAATTTTAGATGGTTGAGTAAGTGGCAACCATTGTACTAAGTGATTGTTTCTATCTCTGCTTGAACCCAGCAGAAGAAAGGACAACTCAACATTTATATAGTGCTTTTCCTGGCCTCAGGACTTCAAAGCCAATTAATTACTTCAGAAGCGGAGTCACTGTCTGTTTGTGGAAAGTGTGGCAGCCGATTTGTACACAATCAGCAGTCAGATAAACGCCAAATATATCTACTTTAATGGTATAGATAAATGTTAGGCATAGACCCTTTGGATAGGGTCGTGGGACCTTTAACGTCTACCTGGACAGACCGATACAGGACCTTGGGCAGCAATCCCTCAATACTGCACTGAAGCAACTGCCCAAGTTTTGTGCTGAAGCCCTGGAATGGGTCTTGAACCCACAACCTTCTGACCCAGAGACAAGAGTGGTGCCAAAAAGGGAAATACCAACATAGGTCTTTCGAGGACCCCAGGAAGATAGGCCCTGGAGAATTGATGATTGATGCTGGTGCACCAGACAATTAAGAAACCAGGAGATATAAGTGAAATGAAGGTTGATGAGCAGGTCGATTGATGCTTGTGTTGACTGGCCTAATGCAATGTAAATGAGTCAGGGACCCCCTTTAACAATTGGCTCAGCTGCATTCTCAGCATCTTGGCTAGTTAATGTGCTGAAGCACTGCTGAACAAGCTCCAGCTCCAAATATTATATTTAATTATCTTGTTAATAATTGATAACATTTTCTATTATAAGTATCTGTCAGTACAGCAGTAGGGTTGAACGATTTTCGGTTTGAAAAAGAAAGTGCAGCTTTGAACTTCCAAAAATCCGTGTTTTGCCATTGAATAAATGCAAGGTTCCCTAAGGTAGCATTAACCAAAGGTTTCTCGGAAATGCAGACAGTTGATAATGGCAGCAGTGCTTTGATTACCAATATCTGCATCTCCTCCCTGTTTCGTGCTCTGATTCTGCATATGTATCTCTGTTTCCTTTTGAACACACCCACCTCCCCAGAAGAGGTTACTCATGCTGAGATGCAGGTCCACACGTGCCAGCTGTCTTTTGGTACACTCAAGCTAATTGCCAGTTCTTTATTGCATCCTCCATGTGTGTGTGCCCAGGGAGGGGGGGTAGTGGCAGGTTATTTGAACGTGAAGATGTGCCATAGTTAAGCCTGATATCTCCTTGCCTGCTGTGTCTACCAGTCCCAGTGTACATGCGTACACAACCTCTAACTAGGTTGTGCAGTGAAAGGAGTTCATATTATTGCACGTTTTTAAAGTAATGTAATTACTGAATGCTTTAAGAACAGTCAAGTGTATCCATTAAACATTCTGTGCCACTGGCTACACTCTCTTGATATTGTTTGGGTTGTTTAAGATAGAGTTAAGATACAGATTGGCTGTGATTTAATTAAATGGTAGAATAGGCTCAAGGGGTTAAATGAGTAGTCATTATTGCACAGCAAGGAGGCCGTACAATCCATCGGCCAATGACCATTTCTCTCCCTATGAGCTTTTTTTCATCTGTTCATGGGATGTGGGCATTGCTGGCAAAGCCAACATTTGTTGCCCATCCCTAACTGCCCTTGAGAATGTGGTGGTGGGCCACTTTGTTGAACCGCTGCAGTCCATGTAGTGTAGGTACACCCACAGTGCTGTTAGGGAAGGAGTTCCAGGATATGAACCCAGCAACAGTGAAGGAGCGGCCGATATATTTCCAAGTCAGGATGGTGAGTGATGGAGGGCGGTGTAGAAATTGGTGGTGTTGCCATGTGCCTGCCTTGGAGAGGAATGGATGCTGGTGTTCCCCTGCATCTGCTGCCCTTGTCCTTCTAGGTGGCAGATGTTGCGGGTTTGGAAGGTTTTTTCTTTTTTTTTCATTCTTTCACAGGATGTGGGCTGGGCCAGCATTTATTGCCCATCCCTAATTGCCCTTGAGAAGGTGCTGCCTAATTAAATTGTTCAAAATTGGACAAACTTTGCTTGCATATATCATATTGATTAGTGCAAGTGTTGACTTAATTTTTGTAGACTCTTGGAACTCATGGACTCAGATGTTTACAGCACAGAAGGAGGCCATTTGGCCCATTGTGTTCGTGCCGGTCAACAAAGATCTGACCACACTAACCCCATTTTCCAGCTCTTGGCCCATAGTCCTGGAGGCTATGGCAATGCAAGTGAATATCTAAATACTTCTTAAGTTTTACGTTTTGCAAGAGTTTCTGACTCAGCCACTCTTTCAGGCAGTGAGTTCCAGACTCCCACCACCCTCTGGGTGAAAAAATTTCTCCTCAACTCCCCTCTTAGCCTTCTACCTCTTACCTTAAATCGCTGCCCCCTGGTTATTGACCCCTCTACTAATGAAAAAAGTGCCTTCCTACCCCCCCTATCAATGCCCCTCATAATATTATACACCTCTTTCAGGTCCCCTCTCAACCATCGCTGCTCTAAGGAAAACAACCCCAATCTATCCAATCTTTCCTCATAGCTCAGACCCTCCAGCACAGGCAGCATCCTGGTAAATCTCCTCTGCACCCTCTCCAGTGCAATCACATCCTTCCTGTAGTGTGGTGACCAGAACTGCACACTGCACTCCAGTTGTGGCCTAACCAGCATTTTATACAGTTCCAGCATAACCTCCATGTTCTCGCATTCTACGCCTTGGGACCCAGGTCTTAAACTGGGCTAAAAGCAAAAAACTGCGGATGCTGGAAATCCAAAACAAAAATAAAAATACCTGGAAAAACGCAGCAGGTCTGACAGCATCTGTGGAGAGGAACACAGTTAATGTTTTGAGTCCGTATGACTCTTCAACAGAACTTAAACTAGGCTAGTGGCTTGCCCAGGGGTGTATAGCTGGACTTAGGATCACACAATTGCATCTTACAAATTGGCCTACTTGAATGGTTAAAAAAAAAACCCCATTGAATCCACATCTGTGCCTTAATGAGAGTCTGTAATCGTGTTCCCTCACCCAACTCCCAATCCACACCCTTTACCTTTGCAATGCAGTGTGTGGTTTACATTTCCTTTCTATGATGGCTGACGTCTAGCATAAGGCATCATATTGGGGTGGAGAGAGTCAGGTGCTAATTTTGGTCACCAATTTCCAAACCCTCCCCCCACAAACCCCCCGCACCCTCCCAGTCCACCCCCCCCCCCCACCAAGACTCCCACCCTGGAATCCCCCTCACGCTCTTCCTAGGAGACAGATCATTGCACACCATGCTGGAGCAGCGAGGGCTGGAGTTTTTCTAATTGTGCCAGATTGTGATATCTCAATCTCACTCCCAGAGGACAGAAGCCCATGGTTCAAAGCTGCCCTCAAATGTGCAACTAATTGGCAGTTTTTGCACTGTAGACTGGTCCCACTGTGAGCTTCACTGAGACTCGCCAAACCGTTATCACTTAGGGCTCAAGCCTTAACTATTCCGAAACAGCACTGGGAGGTTTACTGAAACTGTGACTATCTACTTTATATGGCAGCGAGGGATTTTAAAGTGTGCTGTTGCCTAACACTTCCAATTTAGCACATCTGAGTGCGTTAAGCTTGTAGTTCTGTCCTCAGTCTCCAAAATGGCAAAGTGTAGCTGATTAATTTTGCAAAATCCATTGTTTGCTGCTAACGCATTGATATTTGTGAGGTTCTTTAATTCCTTCCCTTGGTTTCCTATAATCTGGTCCAAACCTGAATTGTTTTTTTGCACTCCTTATGATGCTTCTGCATTGCAATAGAGAAGGAAAAGGCAACAACAGCTTACATTGATATAGCACCTTTCACGTAGCAAAACATCCTTAGGCATTTCACAAGAGCATGATCAATCACATATTCACACGGAGCCGCAGGAGGAGATATCAGGAGAGCTGACAAATAGCTTGGTCAAAGCGATAGATTTTAAGGAGGAGCGAGGTGCAGTGAGGTTAAAGGAGGCAGCTGAAGGCATGTTGGAGTGATTAAAATCCCATGCCTAGAATTAAACACTGAGGTCTAACCAGTAGTTTCAATTTTGCCAATTTTATTTTTCTTCTGACATTGCCAGACCCAAAAGTGGCTTGATTCATACAAAAACACAGCAAGTTAGCATGCAAGTACAGCAAGCAATCCGGAAGGCAAATAGCATGTTGACCTTTATTGCAAGGGGATTGGAGTACAAGAATAAAGCAGCCTTGCTGCAACTCTACAGGGCTTTGGTGAGACCACACCTGGATCACTGTGCGCAGTTTTGGTGACAATGCAGCAAAGGTTAACTAGGTTAGTCCATGGGTTGAGAGGGTTGTCCAATGATTGGAGGCTGAATAAACCAGGCCCATATTGTCTGGAGTTTAGAAGAATGAGAGATAATCTTATTGAAACATCCAAGATTCTGAAGGGGCTTGATAGGGGGCTACAAAGAGTTTGTCACCCCTGGCTGGGGAATCTAGAACAAAGGGACGTAGACTCAGTGTAAAGGGCCTATCATTTAGGACTGAGATTAGGAGAAATTTCTTCACTCAGTGGGTTGTGAATCTTTGGAATCCTTTACCCCAGAGGTTTATGGATGCCTAATTGCTGAATATATTTAAGGCCGGGGTGGACAAATTTGTGGTCTCTCAGGGAATCAAGAGATATGGGGAGCAGGCGGGAAAGTGGAGATAAGATCAATGATCAGCCATGATTGTACTGAATGGCGAGCAGGTTTGGTGGGCTATAACGCCGACTCCCATTCCTTATGCTCTTAATATGTAAAAGCCTTTGCTGAAATTGTCAGGAAGTGCAATTTATTACGTCTCCCCCACTATCCTCATCCCCATCCCCAACCCCCACTATAACCTAGTTGAATGGAGGAGCAGGCTCATGGGGCCAAATGGCTTAATCCTGCTCCCATTTTCTATGTTCCAAGCTTCTAACCTTCGCTCCAGCAAAGCGATGTGCTATTCTACTTAATGAGAAATAGTTTCTGCGATTGACGTACGGTGCATGTGCTGTTGTATTGAGACCTTCTTGCTTGATCCCTTCCAAAGTATTCCACAGGGAATATGGCTGAGAGATGGGCAAGTTCTTATCAAATGTATAATGTCTTGAAATTCTGAAATCAGAGAGCCCTCTTGTCTCTGCTTCAAACCCCACATCAGAATTTGATATGGCAACCTTCAGATCGCCTTTGAACAGAGCAGCCCTGTCCGCCTGATCCAGCTTTTGTAGATCTCTTGGTATCTCCGAAGAAGAGAAGGGGGTTTGCTCTGGTGCCCTACCCAGTATTTCCACCGTAAGCAACACAGCAACAAGAAGAAGCAGATTAACCAGCTCTGAAGAAGAGTCATGTGGACTTGAAATGTTAACTCTGTATCTCTCTCCAGGCCTGCTGAGGTTTTCCAGCATTTCCTGTTTTTATTTCAGATTTCCAGCATCCGCAGTATTTTGCTTTCATCAGATTAACTGGCCCTTTATCTCGTTTGTGGCTCTTGCTGAATTGGAATATCTTCCAAGACAATGACCCAAACGTAAGTCATCGTATGAGGCACTTTGAGACCTTCAAAGTGATGAGGGATTGAGGGATTATGTCAATGAAATATTATTTGTAGCTCCCTCTAATGTGAACAGTCTTAAATGGCGCATGGCAAAGCAAAGCTGAATATTTATACTTTTTTTGCCCTCTCTTCTTCACAAGGCTCTCAGGGGTGATGGTGGTATAATGGCAATGTCACTGGGCTAGTAATCCACAGGCCCAGGCTAATGCTCTAGGGACATGGGTTCAAATCCCACCACGGCAGCTGGTGGAATTTAAATTCAATCAATAAAATCAGGAATTGAAAGCTGGTCTTAGTAACAGTGACCATGACAACCATCATTGATTGTCATAAAAACCCATCTGGTTCACTAATGCCCCTTAGGGAAAGAAATCTGCTGTCCTTACCGCTTGTAGCCCACATGTGACTCCAGACCCACAGCAATGTGGTTGATTATTACCTGCCCTCTGAAATAGCCTAGCAAGATACTCAGTTCAAGGACAACTATGGGGGGCAACAAATACTGGTCTTGCCAGTGATGCCCATGCCCCATGAAAGAATAAAGGAACAAAAAGCCAATTCCATGGATAGCTCTTACAGTACCTTTTTCAAGTTGCTTTATACATTAACCTTGTGTCAATCCTGGTCACAGGAGATGCGCTCATGAGACAGGTTCGGCTCTTAATGTTACCAACCCTACATCCTGGTGGGCGGGCCGTGAGCATCATGGGCTGCCCACCAGGGGAAGTGGTGAAGACTGAGATTATGGCTTCAAGTCCCACTCCAGAGACTTGAGCATTAAGCCTGGGATGACTAAGCCAGTGCTGTTCCCAGGGAGCGTTGTGCTGTCCGATGAGTTGCCTCTCGGTGGGATGTTAAATAGAGACGCCTCCACAGCCGGACATCAGCAACCCCACAGCCATTTGAAGATTAATCTCAGTTGTCGGTAAGGAACTAGATTTGTCCAGTCGCCTTAAGGGGCCAGATTGAGAATTCAACACTACAGAATGATGCTTCAGAATTAAGACTCCATCCACGAGATATCATGGGATATCACTGCTGGGATGTGTGTACAGTGCATAGAGTCGCGGCATACAATGTCATGTTCTCCTGTGACCTGGGTTCCTCTGTCGCACCACGTTCCTCTGTGACCTGGGCAAGCCATCTTGGTTCTGCTACAGCTTTTGCGGCACAATATTTGCCCTCATTGTTCATTGTCAGGGAAGGGGGTTCGGGGGATGAGGGTGGGACAGGAGGTTTAGTGGGTAAGGCAGCCTGGCCTCTGGTTTATGACTGCTGGCTAGTAACTTGGAATTGTGCAGTTGGTTTTGTTGGGTGAGGTTGGACTGTTGCTGATGCACCCTGTAGCTGAATAGGCTCACCCATGTAAAATGGCTGCCCGGGGGAGGGGGGAAGCCTCAGTTCAAGAAAGGAGAAAAAAATGATGAATGCAATAATTGTAAACCTACATTAATTCTGTTAGAGCTCCTGACAAACTCCAAAGTTGCGGTCAGAGCACATTCTGCTGAGTAAGTTGGGCATATTTTCTCCGGACTTTGGCAGGATGAGGGACGATCTCATTGAGACCCACAAGATTCTGGAGGGGTTTGACAGGGTGGACGCTGAGAGATTGTTTCCGCTGGTCGGGGAGTCTAAACCACAGGGGCACAGTCTCGGGATAAGAGGCCGATCATTTAGGACTGAGATGAGGAGAAATTACCTCACTCAGAGGGTTATGAATCTTTGGAATCCTCTACCCCAGAGGGTTGTGGATGCTCCATCATTGAATATATTTAAAACTGGGATAGACAGATTTTTGGTCACTCAGGGAATTAAGAGAAATGGGGAGCGGGTGCAAGTTCAGGCAAAAGATCAGCCATGATCATATTGAATGGCGGGGCAGGCTTAATGGGCGAAATGATCTACTCCTGCCTCTATTTCTTGTGTTCTTGTACATCACCTCCCTTTCGATCAGAGCATCCCTTCTCATATTTTCACAGGACACCATCCAACACATGTTGTTGAAAGAAAGAACTGGTATTTATAGTAGTGCCTTAATTTTTCAACCTCAGAACATCCCAAAGTGCTGTAAAGCCAATGAAATACATTTGAGGTGTAGTCACTCTCTGTTGTAATGCAGGAAGTGCTGCAGCCAATTTGCGCACAGCAAGCTCCCGCAAAGAGCAATGTGATAATGACCAGTTAATCTGTGTTTTTGTGTGATGTTAATTGAGAGATGAATACAGGTCAGGACACTGGGGAGAACTCCTTTGTTCTCCTTTGATGTACTATAAAGCGCCGTGGGATGTTTTACCTGAGGGAGAAGGCCAGGCCTCAGTTTAATGTCTTATCTGAGAAATGGCACCTTTGACAGTGTGGCATTCCCCGAGTACTGCACTGTATGATTTGTTATATGTTCAGGGTCCAGATGGGGTTCTTGGTAGTTTGTCCACTTTCCTTAAGTAAGCTACTCAAGGCTGTAGTTTGTTAAAACCATTATAATTTATTTAAAGCTCTATGTACATCTTAAGGAACTCTGCACGATGTTGTACTTCACCTCCCTTCAGATCTCAGTTACTGAGTCGTATTTTATATCATAGTTACTTCTGATGTTAACCCTTTACTCTACAGGCCTCAGTTTAATGCCCTATCCAAAAGACAGCACCTCCAACAGGGCAGCACTGCTCTGTCGTGTCAGCTGTAACTTTTTGTGCTCAAGTCCTGGAGCGGGACTTGAACCTAAAACATTATGACCCAGAGAGGAGGGTGCCACACAACGAGCCATGGCCGACATACAGAAAGGGGCTGGAGGTAAAGAAATGTGCAGCTCCTTTGTAAATTTACAAGCTACTTTTTATTAAAGGAGCTTATTTTTCCAATGCCGATCATTACTGGTTTTTGGGATATGTGTTGGGCTGGTGTGGTTGGGGCTTTGGGGGGGCGGGGGTGGGGGGGTGGGTGGGGGGGGTGGTTGCGGGTAAGTGCTGTCGCCAGCCAGGGTGTTGACGCTGTACCACCAACAGCATGTACCAAAACATGGCAACGGGTTTGTTTCTGCGAGCCATGTTTTTAAAGAGTGCGGGGGGTGGGGGGTGGGGGGGGGTGGGGCGGGGGGGGGGGGGGGGCGGGCAGCGTGAGGCTTGTGCGCCAAGATCTTCCAGCTTATCTGGTCAAGTTTTTTTCTTCTGGCAGGTGGTCAAGATAAGACTGGCCCATCCACCAGGGGAGTGGGGCGGGGGACAGTGTGGCCCGGCTCTCCTTGCTAGCAGGCTCACTGCATGTCATTGATGACTGCAGTGAACTGAAGGATTAATGGAGACACAAGGAAGTGCGTGTTCAAGCAGTCACGCTTTATCCATTACGTGTGTACATACACTCATATTTGCCCGTCAATTGCCAGTGTTTATAGTGAGTGGTTTGATCAGACTGCCTTATGCTCCTGAACAGGGTAGGTACACATGCATATCAAGTGCTGTTTACTGCACTGATTATACAAGGCTTGCTGGCCCTGTTTCCCTGTCGTCTGATGTGTTGTTCGCTCCTCTTTATAGGCACTGCAGCTGCTCATGAATACTAAATACCCTCCCTGTTGTTCAGACGCCTCGCCTTTCCCTCACTGCTGCAGAGGACTGGCTGACAGTCGGGGGAAAAATCTCTGAATACGACTTTTAATACACTGAGCACAGATTCTGTCTAGACGATCTGCGATAACAGAGAGGCTGGACCTGGAATCCTGGCGCGCGGCACTGCAGGTAGTGGCCGTCCCGAGTCTCAACACAAGACGCTCAGCTCTCTTTTATTTTGTGATCGCAGGACATAAACTGAGGGGTTCTCTTCACTGTGTGTGTGTGTGTGTGTGTGTGTGTGTGTCTGTCTGCGCATGGCTGGGGAGTCAGCAACCTCTCACGTGGGAGAACTGTAGGGCTACTGTCTAACCTTTTGTTGCGAACGTCTTAAGGTTCACCTAGCATGTACAAAAGCAAAGTTGCAAGTCCTCAGATGTTAGAAACCGGCTCTCCTGTTGCCTTCCTCTTTCACAATTCCCCCCCCCGACCATCCACTTTTCCCTCTGCTATAGCTGCCTGGCCTTGTTGAGTTACTGACCAGACACCCTCACCCCCGAACCCGGTCAACTCATGGTAGTTCACATTCAGGAATGTTAAGCCATTCAGCCCCTCAGCCCTGCTCTACCTTTCAGTGACATCAAGGCTGATCTGCACCTCAGTTCATGTCACCATTACCCAATAAAAAATCTATCCTTGCAGCCTGGAAAGCTCTCCCAGTGACTTCAGCCCTGCGGGAGAAGAGCGTTCCAGGTTTCTGTTTGTGTAGAAGGTGATTATATGATCGTGCTCTCATTTTATACTGTCCCATTGTTCTTGGCTCCCCCACCAGAGGAAGTAGTTTCTCTGTATCGGTCCTACTGAATTCTTTTTCACGTTTTGAACACCTCAATCAGATAATCTCTCAACTTCTAAACACAAAGGAAAGCCAGCCAAGTTTATGCAACGTGCCTTTGTAAATTAACCCTCCAAGCCCTGGTACTAGTCCCGTGAATCTGGCCTACACCCATTCTGTGATCTGAGTCAAGGTGCTGGTTGTTGACTGGCTTTTCCACTGCAGTTGGCATCGTCAGCCAAGCCCAGTCATGTCATCATTCATACGCAAACACTTTGCAGCACAGCAAGCGACTTAATGACCAAGAATGTCACGTGTTCCCCTCTCCCACATCCTTTCCTCCACACAGTAGCCTGGAGCTACTGAGGTCAGTTGTATTATCCAACCATCTTGAAAAGTATTCACAGCACAAAAATAGGCCATTTGGCCCAATTGGTCCATGCTGATGTTTGTACTCCACACAATTCTACTCCCCCAAACCTCTTCAACTCACCCTATCACTCAACCTCCTACACTTTTCTACCTCATGTGCTTATCTAGCTTCCCCTTAAATGCTACTTGCCTCAACTTCCCCTAGAGGTAGCAGGTTCCACATTCTCAACACTCTCTGTGTACAATTTCCCCTGAATTCACTATTGGATTTGTTAGTGGCTACATGGACTTTACTGCAAGTGGAAACATCTTCTTTAGAAGTTACTCATTTACACAGGTTATATGGCACAGAAACAGACCATGTGGCCCAACCAGTCCATGCCATTGTTTATGCTTCACTTGAGCCTCCTCCCCTCCTGTCTAATCCACATCTACCAATGTATGCCTCTATTCCCTTCTCCCTCATATGTACTCTATCAAACCCTTTCATAATCTTGAAGATCGCTATCAGGTCACCCCACAGTCTTCTCTTTTCTGGAAAACAGAGCACTAGCCCATTCAATCTCTCCCGCTAGTACAGCCTCTCAGTTATGGTGCCTTTATTTTCATCATTCATAGGTTGAAACCAGCCCTGACAAAGCCAACGTTTATTGCCCATCCCTAAATTGCCTTTGAGAAGGTGATGGTGATCCGCCTTCTTGAATATAACTGAGTGACTTGCTGGGCCATTTCAGAGGGTGTTTAAGAGTCAACCACATTGCTGTGGGTCTGGAGTCACATGTAGGCCCAGACCAGGTAAGGATGGCAGATTTCCTTCCCTAAAGGGACATTAGTGAACCAGATGGGTTTTGGAGCAATCAGTTAGTCTCATGGTCACCATTAATGATAATAGGGACTGGATTTTACCAGACTTCTGGGGATGGGCTAGGAGGCAGTTGTTGGAGGGTGGTGGGGGGTGGGGGGTGGTGGGTTGCAGTCTCGGGAGGGATAGGTGAGGGATAGCAGTGAAGCATTTCACATCCTTGGCAACAATCTCTAACCTAGGCTTGGCACAATCCGATGCGTAGCAATGGTTTCCCCTTCCTTCCTGCTTTGGAAAAGTATCAGTCTGATATATTTCTATTTCACCATTATGAGTGACATAGCAAATCCCTACAAAATTCAAATTGGTTTTTTTTTGGGCTATAAGCACGAGGACAAAATTTATGGGCTTATTGAGACTGACAAATGGGGGACAGTCGCTGACGGCCGTGACTTCTGAAGGCTGACTCTTTGGAAGGGCATTGGAAGAGGCGAGCAGAAATGGAAAGCTCAGCTGGCCGAGATGAGGGCCCAGAGGAAACAGGGGTCAGAGAATCATGCACCTTCTCAGCCCGCTGTCTTCCTGCAGAAACTGCCTGAACAGCGTGGGCCTCCTGAGCCATATCAGGCCATGTTTAACACAGGGTTGACCAATTTGGCACAAACCATCATCGTATGAGGCGGGAGGCTGCAACAGAGGCACAAGGAACTGGGCTAAGCAAACTCATTTTACCTCCTCGGCTGCAGAAGAGACTTTCATACCATCAGTTGGGTTTGGCTTTGAAAGCCACTTCCAAAGGTGCAAGGTCAAGGCCCCTAGGTTTGAAAAATAAGCAATCGAGGTGGGGGGGGGGGACCTCTTATAACAGTGAATCACACACTGAATGACCATGAGGAGCACTGAGGTTCTGTAGGTAAAAGTGATAGGTATTCTGCTTCGATAGTGACCTGCAAAACAGCACTGGAATGAATAAGCTGTTGGCGATGTCGGTTAAGGAGGGAACGTTGGCCTGGACACTGGGAAATCCCTAGCTTCTCTCTGAAGACTATCAGGGGATTTTCTTCAGCTTTGGAGAGTGGGAATTCAGTTAACATCTGAAAAACAGCCCCTCTAATAATCCAGCAGCACTCCCCTAGATTATGGGTTTAGAACCACGACAGGACTTAAACCCATAACCCCCTGGGCAAGAGACAAGCCAAACCGAGTAGCTTTCCTTGGGTCACAACACCATGTTCACTCTCTTCACTCGAAGAATGTTGATTATGGACCATATAGGCCGTGTTGCAATTGATGGAGACAGATGGGTGGTAATTGGAAATTCTGCACAGTCTTTGTTACTGTGTAACTGACAGAATGACGTTGACTTTGGTTCTGACCTAATCCTGACGTTCAGATCAGGTCAGTCGAGTGTACAGCTTTGCTCTTATGGTTTATGGTCCCCCGTCCAACTGATCGGGTTATGACCTTGTAACTCACTGCCTGGAGTCCCTGATTGTGTTATTCTGACTCTGTTTGCTCAGGGTGACATATTTGTAATTGAAGTGGCTGCTTGTGCCTCGTGGCTGTTGCTGCTGCGTGTCCTGACTCTGATTAATTCCACGGACTATGGGAATACGCAGAAGCAGTGCAGGCAGGAGGGCGTAGCCATGCTGTCTGACCAGGTGGGGGCTGGGCTGGGCTGCTTTGATGTGCACAATATGGATCAGAAACAGCTCAAGTTTGCCTTTCGTATTCATTGATGTGATGTGGGCATCGCTGGCAAAGTCAGCATTTGTTGCCTATTCCTAATTGCCCTTGGCAAGGTGGCGGCGAGCTGTCTTCTTGAATTGCTGCAGTCCCTGGGGTGTAGGTACACCCACAGCACCGTTAAGGACAGAGCTCCAGGATTTTGACCCGGCGATGGTGAAGGAATGGTGATATTGTTCCAAGTCAGGATGGTGAGTGGCTTGGAAGGGAACTTGCAGGTGGTAGTGTTCCCCATGTGCCTGCTGCCCTTGTGGTGTCCTTCTATGTGGTAGCGGTCATGATAGGTGCTGCCAAAGGAGCCTTGGTGAGTTGCTCAATGAAATTGTAGATGATACTCACTGGCAGCCGCCGTGTGTCAGTGGTAGAGGGAGTGGATGGGTCGCCAATAAAGTGGGCTGTTTTGCCTTGGATGTTGTCAAGCTTCTTGAGTGTTGGAGCTATACTCATTCAGGCAAATGGAAAGTATTTCATCACACTTCTGACTTGGAACTTTAAGGAGCCTGGAAATTAGATACTCGCCACACAATTCTCATCCTCTGACCTGCTCCTGCATTTATACGGTTGATTCAATTACATTTCTGTTCAATAGTAATCTCCAAGATGTTATTGATGGGAGATTCAGCAATGATCATGCCATTCAATGTTAAGGGAATGTGGTTAGATTGTCTTATATTGGAGATGGTCATTGCCTGGCTCTTGTATGGCGTTAATATTACTTGCCACTTATCAGCCCAAGTCTGATTGTTATCCAGATCTTGTTGCATATGGGACACAGATTGCTTCAGAATTTGAAGAGTTCCAAATGGAACTGAACATTGTGCAATCATCAGTGAACATCCCACTTTTGATCTAATGATGGAGGGAAGTCCATTGATGAAGTAATTGAAGATGGTTGGGTCTGAAACACCAAAAATCTATCAATCCCAGCCTTAAACGTATTCAGTGATGGCGCATCCACAACCCTCAGGGGTAGAGAATTCCAAACATTCACAACCGTTTGAGGGAAGAAATTTCTCTTCATATCAGTCCTAAATAATTGGGCCTTTATCCTGAGGCTGAAGCTCCTTTTTTGACTCACCGCCAAATGTTGTCTGTGGAACCCTGACAGGTCTCCAATAACCTTAACCTGCCAGTTCATCCTTCTTATATACAAGAAGAGCTGTCAGGTTATAACAGAGACAGTTGATTCATGAAGTGTCATTTCAGCCCCAGCCTGACTCAAATTTCACCTCCATTGGGTCAATCCCAGGTAATGTGGAATAACCCTCCCTCTCCATTTCTCTCTTTTCCTATATCTCCCTTACTCCCTATTTTGACTCTTCTCATTCTGTCCCCTCTGCCTCCCTCCTCCCTTCCTCCATCTCTCTCCTCTTGCTCCATACTTTCTCTTCCTCTATCTCTCTCCAACTCTCCCTCTGTTTTTTTTTGCCTGTCTCTACTTCCCTTCTTCCCTCCTCCCTGTCTCAGTCTCTCCCTCCTCTTCTCTCACTGCCCTTCCTGGCTGCTGAGCGTATGCAAACCTTTCCGATTTGCAACCTCTAACCCTGGAAACCGATCTAAGAAAATCAGATATGTATCACTCCTGATAACACCTGGGGCTGTGACACAACTGTGAGTTCTCAGAAAAAGCCAGAACTTCCCTCCAATGAGACCACCCAGGTGGTTGCTGAAGGTAATATCCTACAAATGAAAAACCTATATATGAACACACTGTACCTAAAAGCTCCCTCTCTTGAATGATACAGAAATGTCACAGCCCCTATGAGGAACAAGTAGATAAATAGGACTTCAATGTTGGTAACAACTTTGCCCCAATAGGTTCAAAAATGTCTGGGCTGCTAAGCGTCAGACAGACTGGACAATCCTCTTCACTTGAGTCTAATTTACCATAACGTAAAGACTGAGCAAGGAGTAAACATCAGGCAAAAAGGCTACATTTAGCACAAGGATTTCCAGTATTAAGGTCCTGGGAGATATAGTTAGAAAAAAAAGCACACCCGAGACTGTTCACAACCTTCTCCGTATCACTGCTGTGCACTTTTGTCTCATCGACACATGATGCCCCATCAGTCTCCCCCAGAGAATGTTCTGCTTTCATCCATCTTGCTGACAGACTGCAGTCTCTGATGTTTCTGAGGCATATTTGTAGTTAAAAAAATCCCAAATGATTTCCTGCCTGCTGGTTGCTAGATGCATCTTTAGTTACGCCAGGACTAAGTTGTGGTGGAAGTGGGATGTGGGGTCGGGGAGGAAGTTAATTTAATAGCAATTTGATCTTCAGCTGGCTGGGCTGTAATTGATGATTGCATAATGCACAGCTTCCCTGCTCTTGGGCTTTGAATCAATACCTATCTAAATAAGAGTCATATATTTGTCCTTGAGCAAGAGTGCATGCATTGTGGTCGCTACCATATAGGAAAGGAACAGCCCCCATCAACATTCATGCTCAATAAATTGGCTCAACATTGACTTTAACTTGCATTTATATTGCACCTTGAACAGGCCAAATTTGACACCAAGTCAAAAAAGGAGGTTCGGTCTCAGGATAAAGGACTGAAATGAAGAGAAATTACTTCACTCAAAGGGTTGTGAATCTTTGGAATTCTCTACCCCAGAGAGTTGTGGATGCTTCGTCATTGAATACATTTAGGTCTGGGGTAGACAGATTTTCTTAGTGTTTCAGAGAATCAAGAGATGTGGGGGGCAGGCAGAAAGATGGACTTGAAGCCCAAGATCATCTGTGATAGTACTGATTGGCAGGGAAGACTCGATGGGCTACGTGATCTACTCCTGCTCCTATTTCTTGTGTCTTAGGACCGGTGACCATAAGTTGGCCAAGGAGAGTTGATTTTACATAATGTCTTAAAGGAGATGAGAGAGTTTTAGGGAGGAAATTTCAACATTAGGGCAGAAGAAGGTGCTGCTGCCTATGGTGGAGCGATTAAAATCAGGGTAGCACAAGAGGTCAGAATTGGAGGAACCCGGAGTGCTTATAAGGTTATAGGACAGGAAGAGGTTATAGGGATAGGGGGAAGTGAGCTCATGGAGGGATTTAAACACAATGATGAGTGTTGCAAAGTATTGGAGCTGATGTAGATATCTATCGAAATACCTGAGAGCTCAGACAGAAATGAATTAAGTATGCAGTAAAAAGATGCACCATTAAAGGTGCAGCACCCTCAGTACTCTGTATCATAGTCAGAACATTGTATTACCTCTGCATTTAATAATGAAAAAAGAAAGAATTTGCATTCACCCACAGCTTTACATTCATCCTGAAATACTTCCCCACCAATCAATGACAGAAGCAAACTTTGCTACATAGGAAAACATGCTGTCTGTTTGGACACAGGAAGATCCCACACAGAAGAACAGGTGAGTTCCCCCTGGCATCCGGGCCAATGTTTCTCCCTCAAGCAACATAACTAAAACATATTATCTGATCATTATCTCCTTGCTGCTTGTTGGAACTTGCTGTGTGCAGATTGATTGACACATTTCAACAGTGACTACACTTCCAAAGTACTTTATTGGCACTTTGAGATGCCCTGAGGATGTGAAAGGCGTTATAAAAATGAACACCTGGCACATTCCTAAAGAAGAACCACATGAAAAAAAATCCAAAAAGGCAGGTCATAAAATGCCTCAAGCAATTTTGTTCTTGTCTAAGTGTAAATAAAAGCTGATTGAAATTGTCAATAGATAAACATACTTCTGTTTTTAAATAGTTTATTATCAAAATCATTGTGGTAGTAAATCGGCTGTGATACAAAGTTAGGGCCTTGCTTCTGATGGTTGTTAATCTAATAACCACTGCTGGGCAGTGCACTATGTAAAAGACAGAATGGCCCTTGGCTGTCACACTTCTAGGCTGAACAGCCTCCGAGAACTCACGACCTGTACTCACACCTGAGCAATGGTCGACATGGAACTGAACGTCAGTGACCTCTGTTAGGAATGGGAGCTACTAGAACCAAAACCCCAAAAACAAATCTTGCCAAGAAAAATAATTAACAGCCATCTACATATTAAGGCAAGTCCCGTTCATGGTAGTTTAAGACGTCAGCATGGCTAAGTGGTCACACTCTCGCTGAGACAAAATGTGATGGGCTCAGACACTTGAGCACCTAACTTAAGCCTACTCTCCAGTTTAGTGCTGAGGGAGTGCTGCACTGTCTTTTGGATGAGATGTTAAACTGAGAACCTGTCTAAACTCTCAGGTAGCCACAAACAATCTCGTGGCGCTATTTTGAAGAAGGGCAAGGAAGTATTCCCCAGTGCCAATATTTATATCTCAATCATTATCACCAAAACAGACGCTGTTGACATTGTGACATCACTGTTCATGGGAGCTTGCTGTGTGCAAATTGGATGCTGCATTTCTTATATTACAACTTTAAAAAAAAAACAATTCATTGCCTATAAAGCACAGTGGGATGTCCTAA
Source organism: Carcharodon carcharias (assembly GCF_017639515.1). Classification (NCBI taxonomy): domain Eukaryota; kingdom Metazoa; phylum Chordata; class Chondrichthyes; order Lamniformes; family Lamnidae; genus Carcharodon; species Carcharodon carcharias. The sequence continues at coordinate 14,761,374 of NC_054496.1, read as the reverse complement.
GGTCATGGAAAGCACTATAGAAATACAATTTCTTTCTTCAGGGACTTTTGAATACAACAAATACAGATGGTTTCCTACAAGTGTGCACACTCTCCCTACTTGATTTTCCTGTGTTCATTGCTTTCCTGGAAGACCCAACATGTCTAACAGAAGGAATAGGAATGTCCATTGCACCACAGGTGCTGATATTAAATATAGGTTCAAGTATTGAAGCTTTGCTAAAATGAACATGGAAAATTCCGGAACTGCTCAACCGGCCTGGCAGCACCTGTGGAAAGAGAAACAGAGTTAACGTTTCAAATGTGGCCTTTCATCTTGTTTATGATAAACCTCGATCCCCTTTGCTTGGGCCCCCATGTGATTCACAGGGAGGTTCTCATTATCTTTTGTGTGGGTTTGTGATATCTATATGCAAGTCTTATGTGTCTGTCCAGTACATTACCCTACCCCACTTCTCAAAGAAAAACCTGAACTTTCATCTTCACAATGAACATAAAAGAAGGGATTAACCCTGAAATATTAATGGTGATGGAGGGAGAGGCTGATGATGTTAAATACAACCGTTGCTTGCACTTGTTACTTTTGCCTACAGCTTAAATCCTTCAATTAGCTTTACTGCTGGACAAAAATAAAAATAACTGGAAGAACTCAGCAGGTCTGGCAGCATCTGCAGTTAACGTTTCGAGTCCCAATGACACTTCAACAAAACTAAGTGAAAATAGAAAAGAGGTGAAATATTTATTATTTATTTTAATTTATATTTATTTTTGATTTGGATTTCCAGCATCCCCAGTTTTTTTTGCTTTTAGCTTTACTGCTGAACTGGCTTCCGAGATTAGTGCAACTAAGAGCTGTCCTTGGTGCTGAAACCCTCTTGTGTCCACCTGCAAAATGAATTCCTCACATCCACACAGAAAATTCTGAAAGCGCTCAACATATGAGGAGAGAGGAGCAGGGTTAGTGTGTTTCAGGTCGATGACCTTTCGTCACTGAAACTCTGTTTCTCTCTCCTCAGTTGCTGCTTGACCTGCTGCGTATTTCCAGCTTTTCCATTATTATTTCCGAGTTCCAGCATCCGCAATGCTTTGCCTTTGATCATTTGCTGCTACTGGAATGATGGGAATGCGGGGGTGAGGTGGGGTGTTATGTGTCTGCTGCTAGAGATTGTTTTCGTGGCAATTGCCATTCCACCCGCTTTGGGTTTTGAAACAAGGCCACAGTAACCTGATGAACATGTGCAAGCTGCAGGTATCCTTGAGTTCTGCTTTACCTCTGTGCAGTGGGCCTGGAATAATGGAGCACTTTGTATCAATTAACCACTTTTATTAACCAAACACCAAATATTCTGTGTAATGTTGCATGGCACGTGCCATCCCTTCCAGAAATGTCAAGTCTGCACATAGTGTCTCCCACTACATTGCATCATCCGAACTTTCACCTTCACAATGAATATATCATTAGCATAAATGAATCCCTTTAAAGGGATTAACCCTGCAGTATTAATGGTGCTGGAGAGAGAAAGGGAGAGGCTGATGTTGTTAAATACAAGCTTTGCTTGCAATTTTTACCTTTGGCTATTGTTTAAATCCTTTGTTTATTGTTGAATTGGCTTAAAGAGAAAAGCGAACACCTTGGGAGGTTTGACTATGTTAAAGATGCTGTATAAATTGAAGCCAAAATTTTTGTTGTTATATATCATCCTGGCTAGGTACCCACAAGGCATCTTCCTTGACTCTCCATGTCATTTCACACTTAAAGAAACACCTGCATTTAAATGGTGCCTTTCACAACCTTGTGGCATCTCAACGTACTTTACAGCCAAAAACACTTTTAAGTTGTAGCCACTGTTTAAATGTAAGAAGCACCAGAGCCAACTTTTTTCTTTTACATTTCAATCTCCTACAAATGTGATAAAGGTCAGACATCTGTTTTCCTTGGGGGATAAATGTTGGCCAGGGTAGTGGGGATACCTCAACTGCTTTTCTTTGAAATAGTGCATTAGAATCTTTTATGCCCACCTGAGAGGTTAGGTGGGGCCTTGGTTTAATGTCTCATCCAAACAATGAAACACTGTCAGTGCTGCACTGAAATGTCATCTTAGATTTTTACACTCAAGTCTCTGGAGTGGGACTTGAACTCATAATTTTATGACTCAGAGGTGAGAGTCCTACCCACTGAGCCTGGTATTATTTCATCGTTGCTGATTATTTTTCCTCTAATAAGTAGGTGAGTAATTAGCCATGGACCATGAGGGACCTGCCTCTATTAGAGAGAGCCAATTGAGGGGCATCACTCTGCATCAAGCATGGGGTCAGTGAGGAGGCAGGTCCCAACCTTATCACAACCAGGGTGGGGATTTGAACCCATACTGTTAGAATTGTTCAGCAGTGTATACTAGCCATCCAGCCAACTGAGCTAACTGACCATGAGTGAGCAGTGTTATTCAAAAAATAGATATTGGAAGGACTTAAAGAAGCATAAGCAATTTTGTTATTTAGTGTCAGCTTGGATCCTTGGGTAGCCCTCTCACCTCTGAGTCAGAATGTCATGGGTTCAAGTCTCACTCCAGAGAATTTAGTACACAATCCGGGCGGATGCTCTAGTGCAGTATTGAGAGAATGCTGTACTGTCAGAGATGCTGTTATTCAGGTGAAATGGTAAATTGAGACCCGGTCTGTTCAGGCGGACGTAAAAGATCAGAACATTATTCAGAGAAGAGCGGGGCAGTTCTCTTGTTGTCTTATTGGCCGATACGCATCCCTTAACAATCTGAAATAAAATAGCTTAATTGATCATTTTGCTCATTGCTGTTTGTGGATCCTTGTGGTGTACAAAATGGCTGCTGCATTAGTTGACATAACAACAGTGGCTACATTTTAAAATTGATTTATTTGGGTTGAGACTTCTAAGACATTGTGTGACATGAATGATATAATATCGATGCAGATTCATTTTACCTTAGTATCCCTACGTGAAACTTTTATCCAGAGAATTTCAAAGAAAAATACGATTTGTGCATTAGCAAATACACAGTGATGTGACCTCTGTTACCAACAGTGTACATATTTATCATTGAAATAATCTCTCCCCCAAAATGTTTAAGGTCACTTGTGCACAGATATTATTGAATTATCTTTTCCCCCACCTTTTGATAGCTTAGTGGATGAATGCCACATACATTGTGTCGGTGAGACACACAGACCCCAGAAAAATCACAGAGGGAACAAATGGTCACATTTAGGTGAGTCTCAGCACTGGTTGCCTTGTTACAATTAGCTTCAGTGCCTTTGAGAATGGGAGGGGTAAAATTGAATGAGCATCGCACTTCTGAACATTCCAGAATGACCCTTCCTACACCTGAGCGTGTGTGTGTGTGTGTGTGTGTGTGTGTGTGTGTGCCCATGTGTGCCCGTGTGTGTGTTTCTGTATGTATAATGTGTTATGATTCAATAGGACACATTTTTACCCGCAGCGATTTGTATTGCGAAATCAATTTTATGATTGCTCCATTAGAGTGCTCAATTGGATATTGATATAGATTATGCTCAGAGGTTCAGAACTGTGTTATATAATCTGTGCATGTAATCTATACCAGCAGTCACAGTAATTCCTCAAAAGGAGAGTGCAACATGGTGAAGAAATAGAGGAGAATACATTCTCCCTTTTCGTTGTGACATTGCAAAATTCCTCTGCCTCTCTTCTGTCTGTTTCTTTTTACATCTCTCTCTCTCTCTCTGTTTCTCCCTCCCCCTCTTTCAGTCTGCTGGTATGAGTAGAATGTTGCAACAACTCTTCTTTAAATATATTATTTCCAAAGATATCAACTATCTAAAATACTTATTTCTTTCAGCGTCTTCTTTCTGTCACAATGTTTAGAGTCTAAACTCACTTTATTTCTCCTGCTCTTCCCAACCTTGGTTCAAACTAGCTCCTGTAGCCTTGATGCAGCATCCTTGGGCTCATCCCCTGACTGCGGAGTTTCTCCAGTGACCGCTATCGTTTTGAGTTGAAGTGCTCTGTGTTCATATTTTTCTTTCTGTGTTTCACTGTAATTCAGTAAAACTGTACGGTGTTATATTAAAATATTTAAGTTTAAAGGCTCACAGCAATGTGGCTCAGAGTGAGGTTTTCTTTGGTTATCGCAAGCCTTATTAAAAGTAGCTGTCCATAGTTCTGAAATCCTACCGCAAAGACAATTACAAAGTATTTACAGACCAAAAAACAGGCCATTAATATAACCATGCTAATGTTTACGCTCAATACAAGCCTCCTTACACCCTTCTTCATCTCACTCCATCAATATATCCTTGTATTCAATTCACACTTATGTGTTTATCTAGCCTCTCAAATGCATCTATGCTATTCGCCTTAACATATTCTGAATTCAGAGCATAATTTCATAGCTTGATTCACACACAAGACCTTCATAATATCCAACAGAGAGACTGGTGCATATTGATTTGATTGCAAAAGTGGGATTTGTTTTGACTTGTTCTGTTGCTGCATTCTCCTGTCTCCATTCTGATTGATTCACATCCAGAAGCAGAAGGGGCTAATTTAAAAAAATGAGGCTGTAGCAACCTGGAGTTCTTTGTTCCTGGGTCTGATGTTCAGAATATTGGAGACTGAAAGACTGAGCACTTGAGCGTGACATTGGGTGTTGATGCAGCAGATATTATGTACTCCAGAACAGACCTGTATGCCTTTGGTCAGTAGAAAGGGCAAAAATCTCAGATACTTCCACATCCTTTCAGCTTGAAAACAATAATGCACTCATATCCACTCTGAGACATTAACATGAATATCAATTAATTCTTCCTGGAAACGTCTAGCCTACTAACTCTTAGTGCTTTTTAATACATGCTGCAAATTGAATTTGTCAAGACTTCTAACTTCCTCTATTGGTTATGTACTGTCCAGTGAAGCAGCACGTAGAGTAGGAATGCTTTATGTTTGATTTTTAAGAGTTTGTTTATGGGATGTGGACACACCATTGCCTAGGCCAACATGCATTACCCTTGTTCAGAGGGCATTTTAAGAGTCAGCTGTGGGTCTGGAGTCACATATAGATCAGGCTAGCAGATTTCCTTTCCTAAAGTGGTTTTTAATGATCAACAGTGGTTTCATGGTCATCATTAAACTTTTAAGTCTAGCTTCTATTTTTTGAATACAAATTCCACCATTTGCTGTGATGGGATTTGAATCTGTGCCCCCTGAGCATTACCTGGGATCTCTGGATTACCAGTCCAGTGACAATGCCACTATGCCACCACCTCTGGCTTATTTAACTGATCTTGGGCATTTCCAGATGCACACAGCTTGCATAGGTGGTTAAATTGAAGAGGTGGATAAAAGGAAAAATAGGTATGGCGAAAATGCATTGAGCATTGGAAGTGCTAATGCCTTTCTATAACTCCCCAAAACTTACTGTGCTCCATCATCACTGGGCCATGATGATAGAACTCTTGACCTGACAGATTGTATGAGTCCATTAGCAACACGGTTCCAGATAAATGTCCTCCAACACATTCTCAAAGGCAAATATTGTTGGCCTTGCCCAAGACATCTACAGCCTGAACGTGATAGAGCCAAAGACAAAATGATGGCTTCACTGCAACATTCAGTCGATCTTATGCTGGTAACGGATGGTAACAGCATGAGGTGATAGATTGCTTTATTCAGCTTTGGGTTCTTTATGTCAGTCACAGCAGGACCTGCTCCAGACTACATTATAACCATTAATGGATAACGTATAGCCCTGCAGAGATTCAAACTACATCCTATCGATGGAGGACTGCAGTAGAGATTCATGCCCACTGGCCAGATAATCAAAATGTTAAAAAAAAAGGTTTAATCTAGCTACTTATCTTACTTTACAAGATTGCACTTGCGGTTATGATGAACTTGTGTTACTGTGATATAAAATATTAAGCAAATTTGAAAATGGATGATGAGGGTAAGGTTAGAGGCCACTTCTAATAAAAAAAGGAGTCAGGTTGGATGGTGGTGAATGTTTTGTTTTCTGGAATGGGTTATCAATGATTGGCTAAAGGCTGATATTCAAGATCTCCTGAGAAAAGTTTCTGAGAGAGGAGATGCATTGTGGTACAGCAGACCATTTGGGTTAAAGTTCAATTCATGATGCAGTATGGGTATCCATGGACATCTGGGCCTTAGCTGGTTGCCTGGTAAAGCCAGGAAAGAATTTCCTGGACAAAAACAGAATCACCTGGAAAAACTCAGCAGGTCTGGCAGCATCAGTGGAGAAGAAAAGAGTTGACGTTTCGAGTCCTCATGGAGGATTCGAAATGTCAACTCTTTTCTTCTCCGCCGATGCTGCCAGAGCTGCTGAGTTTTTCCAGGTAATTCTGTTTTTGTTTTGGATTTCCAGCATCTGCAGTTTTTTGTTTTTATCCAAGAATTTCCTGGAGCTTTTCCTAAAATTTGCTATAGATTTTCAGGCCCCAATCCCGCCACCCACCACACCCACCCAGACCCCCCACCCCCCACCACCCCCCCGCAGCACGCTGGTCCGCTCCACCCAACCCACCCAAGGAGCCAAGGAGTTGTATTACTGTGGACACAAGATTGCAATTCTGTAATTCCACTGTTCTGTGATCCTCCACCCACCCCCCCCACCCCCCCACCCCGGCCCAACTCAATTACCCTGGATTTTAATCCGGCGTTCCATTTTTCCTGGGTTGTTACATGGCTTCGACTGGCCTGTGCGCCTGTATTCTGATACAAAAGGCACCACCAAATCTGGGCTAAGCTGAATGGGCCAGCAACCCTTCCCTGTTTGTCGTTTTTTTTAACATATTCCTTGTTTCTGATGGACTGCAGTCCCCCAAAATGGTTCACCTGCAATTGGAGAGCTTAATCAGAGGCAGAATTGTACACCCATGATTACATGAATTTGCAATCCAATCAGTCCTCTGGCTCATCAGCATCTCTGCTTTACAGTTCCTGTAAATTCCTTCATCAATTGGGCAGCAAGAAAATCCATCCCCAAATCTTTTTCCTTTCATGCAGGCATCACTGGCAAGGCCAGCATTTGTTGGCTACCCCTGATTGTCCTTGAACTGAGTGACTTGCTTGGCCATTTCAGAGGGCTGTTAAGTGTGGACCACATACTGTGGGTCTGGAGACATATGTAGGCCAGACCAGGAAAGGACAGCAGATTTCCTTCCCGAAGGGACATTAGTGAACCAGATGGGTCTTTACAACAATTGATATTAGTTTCATGGTCACAATTTCTGAGACTTAGCTTTATTTTCTAGGTTTATTAATGAAATTTAAATCCCACCAGTTGCTGTGGTGGAATTTGAACCCATTGTTATGGGGCATTAGCTTGCTTCCCCTGGATTAGTAAGTCTAGTGTCACTACTACTATGCTACTGCCTCCCTCCCTTGCTCTGTTGTCAATACATGCTATAGCATTCAATGTCTAGGAAGGTATCTGTAATGGAAAAGTGTCAACAGTACCTGCCTATAATGAAGACAGTATTCTTGATTAGATGATACCAATGAAAGCACAAGAACTGAGAGACCTGGGTTGCATCGAGACAAAACAGATGGTGGGACAAATTGAGAATGTGTTCAAAGTGGCGAAAACTAATGGTAGGCTAGAGGATTGGGAATTTTTAGGAACCAGCAGCGAATAGCTAAAAAGCTAATAAAGAGGGAGAAAATTGATTATGAAAGTAAATTGGCAAGAAATGTAAAAACAAACAGCAAGAGCTTCTACGGGTATATAAAAAGAAAGAGAGTAGGTAAAGTGAGTGTGGGGCCCTTGGCCCGATGCGATTGGAGAATTGATAATGAGGAACAGGGAAACGGCAGATAATTTAAACCAATATTTTGCATTGGTCTTCATGGTGGAGGACACTATAAACTTCTCAAAGATATCAGATAAGCAAGAAGCTAATGGGAGGAAAGATCTTGTAACAGTCTCTATCACGAGGCGCAAAGTATTTGAGAAACTAATGGGACTAAAGGCAGACAAGTCATCAGGACCTTATGGCCTGCATCCAAGGGTTTTAAATGAAGTGGATGCAGAGATAGTGGAGGCATTGGTCAAAATATTCCAGAACTCACTGGATTCCTGGGGGCTCCCAGTGGATTGGAAAACCGCTAATGTGACACCCCTGTTCAAGAAGGGAGGGAGACAAAAAGCAGGAAACTATAGGCTAGTCAGCCTAACATCTGTCACTGGGAAAATGCTGAAGTCCATTATTAAGGGGAGAAATAACAGGACATTTAGAAAAGCTGAGCACAATCAAACAGAGTCAACATGGTTTTGTGAAAGGGAAATCATGTTTGACAAATTTGCTAGAGTTCTTTGAGGATATAACAAGCAGAATTGATAAAGGGGAACTGGTAGATGTAGTGTATTTGAATTTCCAGAAGGCATTCAGTAAGGTGCCACATAAAAAGTTATTACACAAGATAAGAGTTCACAGTATTGGGGGTAATGTTTTAGCATGGATTGAGGATTGGTTAACACACAGAAGACAGGGAGTTGGGATTAATGGGCCTTTTTCAGGTTGGAAAGACATATCTAATGGAGTGTCACAAGGATCAGTCCTAGGGTCTCAATTATTTACTATCTATATTAATGATTTAGAGAAGAGGGCAGAGTGTAATGTATCCAAATTTGCTGACGATACAAAAATAGATGGGAGGGCATGTTGTGCTGAGGGCATAAGGAATCTGCAAGGGGTTATAGACAGGTTGAGTGAGTGGACAAAACTTGCTAAATGGAGTTTAATGTAGGAAAGTGCGAGGCATTGTCTGAAAGGGCAGTGGAAGCAGATTCAATAGCAATTTTCAAAAAGGATGTGATAAATACTTGGAAAGAAAAAATATGCACTTTAGGCAAGTGAGACTAACTGGCCAGCACTTTCAAAGAGCCAGCACAAGCACAATGGGCCAACTGACCTCATTCTGTGCTGTACGTTTCTATGGTTCTGTAACTCTGAGCTTTGGATTTTAGAATCCAGTAGAGTTTGAGGGAAGAAGAAGCCAGGAAGTTAAAGGCAGGGGACAAAGGTCAAAAGTGATGAACTTGGTCTAGGCTCTGTCGAGTTTTTGTAACAATATAAAGGCACCAATCACTCATAAGGGATGAGGTAAACATATTGTAGGTTCATTTATTTAAACTAGGCACACAAGAATATATGTACATGGATAGAAAGCTTGAAAACATCAGCATACAGGCTGAAGTGAAACTGAGGCTGGATCACATGACACACTTCCATTCTATTGATGGCATGCTGCTATCCCTTAAAGGCATATTACAATGGGCTCCACTCCAGATTCAAAGTAAGAAGATGAAGGAGCATCATTTCATCCCGAGGAGGCGACCTTAGCCCAGCAGCAGAATCATCGATCCACATTTTCACGAACCGCACCGGAAGTGGGTTTCTGGGCACTGTGGAGTGCAGGTTGACTGCAGCACTGTAATGCAAAACAGGAGGAATGACGGCTTGGTGGATCCTGGAAGGGGATCAGCGCGGTGAGTGTGGAATCGGAGGAAATGGGTGAAGAACAGGCACTCGAGAATATCACTTGCTTCCACCCACACAAGGACACCAACCTCTCAACAACCTCTCTCAGTGATAGAGCACAAACGTGTTTACAGCTCCTTCACCGAAAACCCCATCCTTCTTTTCCAATCCTTCCCCTGCCTCATATCCTCCCTACCTCATCCTTCAGCCCCACAGCCCTACTGAGATTTCTCTGCTCCTCCAGTTCTGATGCCTTGCGCCTCCCTTGATCCCCGTCGCTCCCAATATCGGCAGCTGAGCTTTGAACTGGGAGACCCTAAGCTCTGGAATACGCCTCCCTGCCTCCCGCTCCCCCTTTATGATGCTCCTTAAAACCGACCAGACTTTCACGTGTCCTAATGTCGCTTTAGCTGTGAAACTCTCTTTGGAGTTTGTGAGGAACTGGGTGTGGGTGCACAGTATAACTTTGAGCATTACGCACTTCTCCAGGTCCCTTCCTGCAATTTACCACGTCATCTGCAGTTCTCGACTGTCACCCTGTTTAATAGGCATGCGCCTCACCCCATTCATGCCCAGCTTCTGCTGCAGATCCCATGAATGAGTTCACGTACAAGCAGCCCCAACCACAGAGCTAATCCTCTAATCCCTTCACACCTGTTTTACAAGGTTTCTGCAAGCCTTCTCATTATCCCTCGTTTTAATTCCTGACATCATTTTCTCCTGCTGCTTTCCCTGCTTCTGTTTTGAGTTCAGTTTCATTCCGGTTTCCACCTCTACTCTCACACGTATTTTTTTATTTTCGTTCTTAAACCTTTACGAAGTTGATTCGAAGTTCGATCCTTGTTCCTGGGTGGGAGGGGGATAATCCATTTTAAATAAACCGATGATTGCTCGCTCTAAAACAGCACCAAGCAGAGAAGTGTCACCACCAGCACAGTCCAGACTGACAACCCCATGCAGCACTGAGGGGAATGTTGCACTGTCAGCTTTCAGCCCAGTCTGCCCTCTCAGGTGGAGGTAAAAAAAACTCCCATGGGGGAGAAGTTGGCATGGTGGTAATGTCACTGGGCTAGTAATCCTGAATCCCAGGCTAATGGTCTGGGGACACGGGTTCAAATCCCACCACGGCAGCTGGTGGAATTTAAATTCTATTAATAAACTTGGAATATATAGTTAGTCTCAGTAACAGTGGTCATGGCATCTATCATCAATTGTCGTAAAAACCCACCTGGTTCACTAATGTCCTTTAGGGAAGGAAATCTGCCAAACCTTAGCTGATCTAGCCTACTTGTGACTCCAGACCCGCAGTGATGTGGTTGAGTCTGACATGGCCTAGCAAGCCTCTCAGCCTAAAGGCAATTAGGGATGGGCAACAAATGCTGGCCAAGCCAGCAATGCCCACATCCCATGAGTGAATAAAAAAAAAAAATTACTTTGAAGAGCTAGGGTGTCCGAGCCAGCATTTATCCCTGTGATCGCCAGATTAACTCATTCCGTTGCTGCTTGTGGGAGCTCACAGTGTATAAATAGGCTGCCTTATTTCCTACGTTATAATTCAGAAGTGTTTCTTTGGCTGTAAAATGCTTTGCGGTGCCCTCTGGTCACGGAAGGTGCTACGTAAATGCAAAGCTTTCTTAAGGGAACAGAGGGTAAACCAGAATTTGGGAAGGCGGCAGGCGTGAGGGATTGTGTTGAGAAGAGCTGCTTTAGCATAGACGCCAAGTAGTATTTCTACACAGAGGGGCTCATTAAACATGCAGCCAGCAGGGGTAACGGGAAGAGGGATGTGTCGGATGACCTGGTCAAATGGGCCAGAAGCCCCCTCTTGATCTGCGCCTATGTTGAGTGTTGGCACCTTCAGAGGGGGGGTGCAGACAGGGCAGGAAAGTGGAGTTAAGACAGAGCAGAGGGTTTACAACGACAACTTGCACTTAGATAGCGCCATTGAGGTAGTGAAATGTCCCAAGATGCTTCACAGGGCTGTTGCCAAAGAAAATCTCACATCTAAAGCAGCGGGTGACAAAAAAAAACTCCATCAAGGAGTTAGGTTTTGAGGAGCATCTTAAAGGAGGCTGGGAGGTGTAAGGGGGTAATTTCAGAGCTCGAGGCCTCCCGGTGGAAAGCATAGCGGCCGAATGAACACTGGCCTTTCTATTCCCCAACTCAGCCCTGGAGTGACGGAATCAGGTGATGCGCGAGGGGTCGGAACTGGAGGGCCGCCCTGGTCTCGGGGTGGAGGAGGCTCCAGAGGTTGGGGGGGTGGGGGGGGTGGGGTGGGGGGGGGGGTGGTGGAGGCGGTGCGGGGGTAGCGGGGGGTTGCGCGGGGAGGAGGGAGTGAGGCCGTGGAAGGACTGGAAAACAAGGATGAGGTCGACACTGAAGGAGCTGCAAATGGTTTGCGCTCTATCTGTGAGAGCGAGTGTTGGGAGGAAAGGGGGTTACTGCGTATCTGGCTGTTCTGCGTGGGTGGGAGCGAATGACATTCCCGAGTGCCTCCAGCTCCCTAATGCTGCGAGATATCGCACTGACTAAATCTCAGTTACTAAACAGAAAATAGGCTGTGTGCACTCTGCCTGTTCAGACCTGTCATCACTCGCTTGCCATTAATCAATATGTTTTCCCATCTTAATTAACACATTGAACTTTCTGGTGCCACTTTACAGTATTCTGGTAGCAGCCAGCAGCATTTTATTTTTTTGCAGATTAAGATAAACTGCTGCGAGAAAAATGAATATTAATCTGCTGCAAGTTGTTATATTGTGTGGGAGTTTGCCTTCAATTAATCAGAAAACAGTTGATGAGAGCTGCCTGCTGTGTGTATTTTTTCCTTTCATCCTTCCTTTTAGTTGATGTCAGTTTTCTGGAATATTCTCCCCTGTTGAATGATGTAAATTTTCTTTAACTGACGCACTCACCACCCCCTATCTTATATCACAGAAGGTCTGAAATCCCGACGCTCCAAACTTATCCTGAGGCAGTGGAACTTGGAGTAAGAGCATTAGCTGCTATTTAAAATCCGGATCTGAATCAGACTCCTCCAGGGACACTGCATAAGAGGGTGTTATGGAAAACAATTCCCTATCCCTTTTTTTCCCACAGTAGTGCCATTGGATCCTTAACCACCACCTAAGAGGGAGATAGGGGCTTTTGTTTAACATCTCACCTGGGATGACTGCATCTCTAACAGTGCAGCACGCCATTAGTAGGGCATATAGGAAGTATCAGCCCAGCTTAGGGGTCTAAAGCAGGACTTGAGCTCGCAACTGTCTACCTCACAGGTAAGGGTGCTACCCACTGAGCCATAGACCAATTCCTATATGCTCAGGTCCACAGTGCAGCTTGAACCCACAGCACGCCAGGGCTGAGTTGGGGAATAGAGAGGCCAGTGTTCATTCAGCTGCACCTCTGCATGTATCAGGGTGGCTGAAAGGCTTCTAGGCCTCGTTGGCAGCACATACATTGACATTTAAGGCCTTTGCTTTGTTGGTGCATTCCACGCGAGTTCAGAGACCCCACTGTTTTATCCAAATGGATTGAATTAACCCCATTTATCAATTAGCCCCACATATATGACTAACCCATAGGACACAATTGCAAAATTTGCAGGTAACACAAGCTTGTGATCCGTGAGCTGTGAGGAGGATAATGCTGATGGCAGAAACAATCTAATGCAGAGAAGTGCGAAGTGATCCAGTGGTAGAAGGAAGGCAATTCTAACGGGGTCTCAGAGGGATCTGGGGGTATATTTGCAAAAGTCATGGAATGTGGCAGGGCAGGTTTAGTAACCGTGATTAAAACATACAGAATTTAGGGCTTTATCAATAGAGGCACAGAATACAAAAGCAAGGAAGTTACGATATTCCTGTACAAAACACTGTTTCGGCCTCAACTGGAGTATTTTGTCCTAGTCTGGGCTTGGTCGGATGTGAAGACATTAGAGAGGGTGTAAAGAAGTTCCTCAAGAACAGTTCTAGGGATGAGAAACTTCTTTTGAATTCATTTGCAGCATCACTGGCTAGGCCAGCATTTATTGCTTATTCATAATTGCCCTTGTCCAGAGGGCATTTTTAAGAGTCAACCACACTTCTTTGGGTCCAGAGTCACATGTAGACCAGACCAAGTGAGGACAGCAGATTTCCTTCCCTAATGGGCATGAGTGAACCAGATAGGTTTTTATGATAATTGACTCATGGTCTTCATTAGGCTTTTAATTGAATTCCAATTCCACCATCTGCCATGGTGGATGAACCCAGGACCTCAGGACATTCCCCTGGATCCCTGGTCCAGTGAAAATGCCACTACACCACCACCTCCAGTCATGAGGATGGATGAAGAAGCTGGGACTGTTCTCCTTGGACAAGAGAAGGTTGAGCGAAGATTTAATAGCGGTGTTCAAAACCATGAGGGGTCTGGGCAGAGTGGATAGGGAGAAACTGTTCCCATCGGTGGAAGGATTGAGAACCAGAGGGGCATCGATTTAAAGCGATTGGCAAAAGAAGCAAAGGTAACACAAGGGGAACTTATTTCACGCAGCGAGTGGTTAGGATCTGGAATGCCCTGCCTGAGAGTGTGGTGAGGGCAGTTTCAATCGAGATATTCAAAGGAGAATTGGATCATTATTTGAAGGGAAAAAAATTTGCAGGGCTATGTGGAAAAGGTGGGAGAGTGGGCATTGGTGAGTTGCTCTTGCACAGAGCCAGCATGTGGGCTAGATGGCCTCCTCCTGTGCTGTGACCATCCTATCATTCTACGGTTTATACTTGAGAGAAGGTCTGAAGGCAGCACCTTTTCTCTCCGGGTGAATTATGTTGTGTTAATGGACCATTACCACATCAGACTTAAAAGGGCAGAGTTGTGAAGTTGCTGGTGACACCTCAGTAACACCAATGTGAAAGAACGGAGAGGTGATAAATACTCGGAGGAGAATTGCTCACAAAAAACATGATGGCTAATTTGCCATCAGTGAATAAGTCACTTTAATTTGGGTGAGCTTCCTCCACAATCCACTGCAGCGTCCCTGTGCATACATCAACCCCCCCAAAAACACCCACCGCCAATCTGCATCTGCACTTTTCTTCAACAATTACACAGCTTGACTGGAATAAAAACAGAAAATACTGGGAATGCTCAGCAGGCCGGGCTACTGAGGGAGAGACGGAGTTAACGTTTCAGGCCAGTGACCTTTCATCCAAAATAGTACCCTCAACGGAAGAAAGACTTGCATTTATATAGCCCCTTTCACAGCCTCAGGACATCCCAAAGCACTTTACAGCCAATGAGATACTTCTGAAGCGTAGCCACTGTTGTAATGTCAGAAACACGGCAGCCAGCTTATGCACAGCAGGATCCCACAAGCCGCTTTACAACGGTACCCAGATAATCTGTTTCAGTGGCGTTGGTTAAGGTATAATTGCTGAACAAGGCATTGGGAGGAACCCCCTGCTGTTCTTCAGAATTGTGCAATGGGATCTTCTGCATCCGCTTCAGAGGGTAGACTGGGCCTCAGAGCTCAATGTCTCAGCTGAAAGAGTTTGTTGCTAGATGCAGGGGGGGATCGGATTGAAACTTACAGAATACTGAAAGGCCTGGATAGAGTGGACTTGGGGGAAGATGTTTCCATTAGTAGGAGAGACTAGGACCCGCGGGCACAGCTTCAGAGTAAAGGGAAGACCTTTTAGAACAGAGATGAGGAGAAACTTCTTTAGGCAGAGAGTGGTGAATCTATGGAATTCATTGCCACATAAGGCTGTGGAGGCCAGGTCACTGGCTGTATTTAAGACCGAAATAGATAGGTTCTTGATTGGTAAGGAGATCAAAGGTTACGGGGAGAAGGTGAGAGAATGGGGTTGAGAAACTTATCAGCCAGGATTGAATGGTGAAGCAGACTCGATGGGCCGAATGGCCTAGTTTCTGCTCCTATGTCTTATGGTCTTATGGTCTGCCACTGATGTTATTCCTGCACATATGATACAGCCATGTGTATATGCAAATCTGTCTCCTGAGGTGTGGAATCCAGGTTCCAAGTGTAAACAGGGTACAGAATGCTAAACCACAGTTAACCAAACAGGAAGAGGCCCCCCCTTTCCTGCAGCAGTCTGTCCCCTTTCTCTCACACTCAACAGCAACAACTTGCATTAATGTAGCACCTTTAATATACTAAAACATCCCAAAGGCCTTCGCAGGAACATTATTAAACAAAGTTTGACGGTGGCTGGGATTGCCCCAGATTTGCGCTAAGTATGGTAGCAGGTGGGTAAAACAATATTTTTTACCCGTTGGTCACAATGGCGGCTTTTCATGCTGGTTTTCCCAAACCTGTCGCCTTAGTTGTGTAGTCCTGGGAAACACATCGTGACACCATCACTCACCACTTCAGCACGCTGGGCGCCATCTTTACAGTGCAGCCGCCGCTCAGTGCTTCCAGCCTAGGACCGCTGTAAAAAAGACACAGCCCTGAAAAGCAAGAAAGGCTGCAGCCCTTCCAGGTTCAATGAGGCGTCCTTTGAGCACTTTTTGGACACAGTGGAGGCTCACTGTGATGTCCCCTTCCCCCGCTCTGGCCACAGCAACATCGCTAATCCAGTTTGGGAAATGGTGGCAGTGGTGGTCAGCGCCAACACCCTTCAACAGAGACCAGCCACCCAGTGCTGCAAGAGGGCGAAGGATCTCCTCTGTTCTGCCAGGGTAAGTCACTCTTCCCATCGCTCTCAACTCACACACTCACAAACCCAGTACACACCCACAGGGCCCTCACTCACTGCCGGTTCAAGGGACATCACCATTCACTCTCTCACACACACCATCATTGTCCCCATCCCATCCGAGCTACCACCTCCGCAGGCCAGGCATACTTATCATCTAACCTGGCAGGCGTCCTGCTTACACTCTCCCCACCTCTATTCATGCAGGAGAAGCTGGACAACAGTAAGAGGGAGAGGTCACAGGCCGGCGGAGGGATGCCTGAAATCAAAGTCCTCACAGACTTTGAAAACAGAGCCATCCAGCTGACCGGTGAAGGTCTGGACCGGTCCTGTGCTGACAGTGAGGTTGGTGCTGCTCTACCAAGTGAGGATCCAGCAGTGCAACATCCATCAGATAACCATGCTGTGAGTGATGTGCCCTGTTTCACAGGCCACTGCCATGTACTAATTATCTCCCCTTGCTTCCACCCAGGTGACTCCGGAAGTGTCTGGCCTATCCGAACCCCCTCTTCCTGTGAGCCCAGCATCTCCAGCTCCACAGGCCGAGGAAGGTGCCACTGCCACACTGCAGGATCCTGAAAGCAGGCCGGGGCCCTCCAGGTCTCGGCCCTCCAGAGGACACCCACCAAGGTCATCACAGACAGGGCGTAGCAGTCAGCAGGCTGCCCCCACCTTCGCTGCAGATGTCCGGGGAGCACGAAGACGTAGCGGCAGGTTTAGGAAGGTTAAGAAGATGTAGTTGCACAGCCTGGGCACAGGAGTTAATCACTTGTACATAATGTTCACTATTACCAATAAACTCCCAAGAATGTCTCCCTGTCTATGGCTCCTTGTTCTGATGAGCAGTGTTTGTGTCACTCAGATGTGAAACCTTTCTGCACAAGGTAAAGGCAGGTGTCTCAGTCCAGGGCCTCTTCCCTGTGCTTTGTGTAACCTTCAGATCAAAGTGATGGTCCAGCCTCACATTCCCTGGACACGTTACTGATGCCTGCACCTCGATGGTGCTGGTTATTGCTGCCAGAATGTAGTGGGCAGGAGTCACAGAGTTCCCTCATTCTCTCTGTGTGCTCTCAGCACATTTAAGCTGGGGCTGGCCCCCATCTCTTCAGCATCTGTGACCGGTGATACTGTGCTCCTGAAGGCGAACAAAGAATCAGATACTTTTAAAGTTTTATGGCTGCGTCTCTATGATATAACCTTGACCAGAGAGCACAAGTGAGCTGCACTCGGCCAGACAGGAGTCAGACATTCTCAGAGGCTGTGTGAAGATCTATGGAGTGTCCTCATTGCATGTTATAATCATTCGCCTGCAAAAGAGCAACTATTAGGGCCTCCGTTGTGTCTCCATGACAGGAGCATTCTCACAGAGGGTACTGGTGCTGCCATAAGCCAGACTGGAGTCAAACATTCATAGATACAATGTGAGGATCTATTGTGTCCCCTCACTGCATGTTGCTTTCATCCTCCACAAATCTAGCAGCTATGAGGGCCTCCCGAGCATGTCTGTCTTGTCCGGCCAGTGCAAGGGCCTCAGCCCCGTCATTGTCACCTCCCAGGACCTCCTCACCCTCATCCCCATCAGCGTCCTCCTCATCGGAGGAGACCTCCAGCTCCTCCATCTTCTCCTCCCCAGCTCCTCTCTCTGTTGCTGTACCAGGCTGTAAAGAGTGCAGCAGATGACAATGATGCATGACACCCTCTGTGGACTGTATTGCAGGGCTCCACCAGACCGGTCCAGGCACCGGAACCTCATCTTCAGCATCCCGATGGTCTGCACCACCAAGTTGGGAGCTGCAGCATGAGCCTCATTATAGCGTCTCTCTGCTGCAGTCTGAGACCACCACACGGGTGTCATCAGCCACGTCCACTGCAGGGAGCCCTTGTCCCCAAGGAGCCATCCCTGCTGCCTCTGTGGACCCTGGAAGAATTCAGGGATCTGTGATTGACTGAAAATGTAGGAGTCATGCACCCTCCCTGGAAACTGCGTTTGTGGTGGTCACACACCAGCTACACATTCAGCGAATGGAATCCCTTGTGGGTGACATAGTTGACCGTGTGTAGCGATGGAGATCTGAGTGCCACATGACTGCAGTTAATGGTGTCCTGTACCTGTGGGAAACCCGAGATCTGGGCAAATCACAGCCCCCTTGCATCCTGGCTTTCCTGGTCCCGGGTGAAATGCATAAATTCGTGTGCCCTCATAAAGATGGCATCTGTGACCTCATGGATGCATCTGTGAGTGGAGGCTTGTGATATCCCACAGAGGGTCACCTGTGGAACCCTGAAAGGAGCCACTGGGGTAGAAATTGAGCGTCGCTGTCACTTTCACAGCCACTGGCTGTGGATGCCCTCCATGTTCCCGTGGCACCAAATCCTGCTGAAGGTGGCAGATGCGACCAACCAGTTCCCTGGATATGCGCAGTTTTCAGTGACACTGGTTCTCGGTCATCTGCAGGAATGAAAGGCAGTGTCTGTAGACCCCGGGTGTCACTGTGGCTCTTCAGCAGCTTGTGCGGGAGCCCCAGCTGCCCCTTCTTCCAGAGGGTGCTGCTCTTCCCTCTGCGCAGCCAGGCACCTCAGTCACTGTCATCTCCATCACCTCCGCTCTCTGTAGGCCATGAAGCATGCAGCTCACTCACCAGGCTCCATGATCCTGATGTCCTCCTCCTGCAGGATGAAGGAGAGAGACGTGTGGTTAGCGTGGGTGCACTAAGAACCTGTCTTGGTTAAGACTGAAGGCCCTTTAAAGCATCTTGGAGAGTGCTGGCCACCACTTGGTTGGCCAGAGATTAGTGCGCTGAATGACTGCCTGAAATCCCACCCAGCTCCACCCCACTCCACTTGACCGATTGGCAGCAGCTTTGCCCATTGGACTGCATACTGTGCTCTCAGCTCAGGTGCAGGCATTCTCCTAACCCACACTGCAAGGCTGCACTGTTAGCTTGAACCATGGGGGAGACTGGTCTAAACCGGGATGCTGACATTGCGAGGGGCTGTGAGCACCTTCAGCAGTGACTGCTCCATGGCCAGTATTGGCAAGGAGCTCATACAACGTGTGCAGACATACAACTGTTCTGCAGCCCTCTAAAACACTCAAAACTTTGCAGTCTGTGCCCGAGGGGTGAAAAACTCTGGAGCACTTGGTGGCACTTTGATGCCTCTACGTCGCTGGAGCGGGCAGAGAAGCTAGAGGCCCGACTCCAGCCATATCCATGTGGCTGCACCTGAACTGTCTCAGCTGCAGAGGAATGGTCATTTTATACAAGGTGTCCCTAATGTGTGGCCGCTTCCTTCATCCACCACCCTCCACCCCACATGTGCTTGTGCACTACCTTTAACCACAGGGCAGCCCTTGCCCCCCCTCACCCCGACACGCCGCGCCTCAACCTTGAGGTCTAACGACCCAGGAGAGTGCTCTGCAATGTTATTGTGCACTCACCTCCGAGTCCCCTTCAAAGTGCAGCCCACCCAGTGCACGCCTTTTAAATGCTGCGGTGAAACATGTCGGTGTGACTGGTGGATGATCCAGCAGGGAGGAGACGATTCTGGCGCCTGGGCTTATAATGAGATACTGATGGATTACAACGAGCTTACCGACGTCCTATGGAGGAAAACCCGGCCATTGGCGCCAGAGCGGACAATCGCAAACTGGTTTCACGATGTTGGGAAACCGATTTTTTGGCCTTCTTGCCACATTGTCTACTCACGCCCAATGCCAGCGGGCACGACGATTTCCCCACTTGAGTCTCATAAGGGGATATTCAGGTGTGTGATCAAAGAGTTTGGTTTTAACCAGCATATTATAGGGGGAGACAGAGGTGGCGAGGTTAGGGAGGGAATTGCATAGCTTAGGACCTTGGTAGTTGAAGGCATGGCCACCATTGGTGGAGCGATTAAAGTTGGGGATGCGCAAGAGGCCAGGATTGGTGCCTTGGAGGGTAGTGTGGCTGGAAGTGGTATACAGAGATAGTGAGGGGGCGGTGAGCCTTTGGAGTAGTTTGGAAGAAAGGATGAGAATTTTAAAATGGAAGCGTTGCCAGACTGGGAGGGCTGATGTAGGTCAGCGACCACAGTGGGTGGTGGGTGAATGGAACTTGGCATGAGTTAGAACACAGGCAGCATAGTTTTGGATGAGCTCAGGTTTAGGAAGGGGGTGCCAGGTGGGAGCATGAGAACAGTCAGGGTTGGCGGTAACAAATCTGCCCTGTGGTTTCTCCGAGCAAGAGTGACAACAAAGTCCCCGGCTTAATCCTGTTGCTTAATTACGCCTGGGTGTCAATTGCCTACAGTCACTTCATGTAAACTTTATGCAGTGAGCTGACAGAAGATGCTCTCAGTTTGGGATGAATTTGCCAGAACTGCAGCGAAACCAGAGTAGCAAATGCTGTTGAGGGGATGGGGGTGGTGGGGGGAAGAAAAAAAGCCATTTTGTATTTATAGAACAGCCGCCAGTGTTGTACTGTGAAATGGTAACTCTGGAAATCTGCAATGAGGCATCACAGCCAGGAAGATGGATCACTTCAATGACAGCGAGGAGAGGCTGCAATTGATTTTCACAAGCAGGCCAGATTGTTGTAGTACACTTGAACATCTGTCTTACCATCCCTGCTGTATGTTCAGCACACTTGGAGTCTGCTCAACATTTTGCGAGTTAACAAAAGTTCTGTGGAAATTAAAGGGACAGATTGCCCTGACTCGGGTTCGAGCTGGGCAAGATCGTGGACGGTTCGGGGTGTACGCCTGAAAAGGAAAGGGAAATTTCAGGGCTGTTGTGGGGGTGTGAGGCTCAGTCAATAGGGCATTTTAAACCTTTCTTCGTTAGGCAAAGTGGGTCAATGGAGGTGATCAGCCATGATGCAACTGAGTGATGGAGTCGGCTCGAAGAATTCCTGCTCCTAAGGTTACAAGGAATAGGAGCAGGAATAGGCCTTTCGGCCCCTCGAGCCAGCTCATCATTCAATTCGATCATGGCTGATTTATATCTTAACTTGATGTACCCGGCGCGGGTCACGTGATGCTTAATATCCTTCCCTAACAAAAAACCTATCAAAATAAAAGCAAAATGCTGCGTATGCTGGAGATCTGAAGCAAAAACAGAAAGTGCTGGGTAGACTCAACAGGCCCGACTGCATCTGTGGGGAGAATAAGAGCCAACGACGTCCAGTTTTGAAGATTTCAGTTGATGCCCAGCTCCACCACCTTCTTGTGGGAGAGAGTTCCAGGTCTCCCCAACCCTTTGAATGAAAAAGGCTCTTCCTGACATCACCCCTGAACGGCCTGGCTCGAATTTTAAGGTTATTTCCCCCTTGTCCTGGATTCCAGAGGAAATAGCTTCCCTCTGGCGACCCTATCGAATTCCTTAATCACCTTCAATTCCTCAATGAGATCACCCTTTAATCCTCTTGACAGTTGGGGGAATACAAGCCTGGTCAACGCAGCCCGCTCTTGTGGTTCAACCGAACCCACTAGGAGTGTCAAACCGTGGTGCTGCCTTTCAAACGACCCACGTAGACATTAAGCCTCTCCCCTTTCTGAGTTGCTGTGATTTCCCTTATTTCGGCCCTGCCTAGTAAACAGCGGGAATGTGAGTTAGCAGGAAACGACAGAATATCTTTGAGTGGAGGCAGTTCTACAACATAATGGGGTATTGAATCTTAACAGTGTGGAACACTTAAAGGGGCGAGTGCCTTTCATGAAAATACTCACCCTCCGGTAACCCCTTCACCTTTAAGAAGAATGCAGTGTGTCTGCCCTATTCACATTTTCTACCTCCTGATTATACCTCTGATGGCCATTCCCTATTCTCCTGCATCCTCCCACTTAAATACAGACTTCAGGGCACACACTTGACTGGCTGGAATAGGGTGCCAGGGTTACCCATATGTCAGCAATTACAATCCTCGCCTCACATCTGCCTCTTCATTTAGACACTCTGAGCTAGAGGAAGAAAGTTCCTTCTCTGGAATTAAAAAAAATCCTTCTGCTTCCCAGAACAGCCATGTGTTGTGTTTTGTGGCATTGGGCCTGAATATCTAACAGATGCATCTGTTAAAGGAGGCAGTCATGTCTATATTACACTGAAGAAACCTTCGAATTGATTGCCAAGCTGATTCCCAAATGCAGGAGTGCAGTAGCTTTGAAAGACAATGTGCTTTTTCATATATTTCAGAAAGGCAGATTAAATTCTCTATATTAGGTTTTTCCTGTAAGAGAGTGCAGTATTCTAGGCAGCCTTTTCATTCCTCGTTCTCTGTCACAACCTCACTTGTCCATTTTATCAGTGCATTGTTCCACTGACTGTCCTGGTTCTTTCTAACTCTGCATGTTCCCTTGTATGCGTTCCTTCACATGTGGCTTTGTATGTATACCTCTTCCCTATATACCCTTGTACATGTTCCTTGCATGTGCTCGTTCCATATGTACCATTGTACATGTTTTTTCAACATGTACTCTTTCATGTGTCTCTTTCACATATATCCTTACACATGATCATTGCACATGTACCATTGTACATGCTCCTTCCACATATACCCTTGATGGTGCTCCTCCCCCACCCTGCATCCTAACCGTGTTGAAATCTCCTACGTTAGTTCACTCATAGCTAGAATCTCAGAATTGTGCATTGCCATACCTTTCTCCCTTTCATATAGGAGCAAGGGGAGGCCATTCAGCCCCTTGAGCCTGTTTCCTCCATTCAATTAGATTGTGGCCCACCTGTATCTCAGCTCCATTTACCGTTTTTGTTCCATATCTTTTGATCATTTTTTTTTGCTGGGCAAGAACGTTAATCTCAGTACTGAAATTTTCAACTGAACCCCCCAAACCTCGACAGTAATTTTCTGGCAGGCGGGGGTGAGGTGGGGCTGGGGAGAGTTCCAGATTTCCACTACCCTTTGGGTGAAGAGGTGATTCCTGACATCACCCCTCGAGCAGTTTTGATGCCTCAATCTGCCACCTAAGGAGGTCTGGTGGCGCAGCTCCATGTTGAAGTCCCGCTGCAGGGCTTGATGGCTACAGAAAGCACAGTTGTAACCTGGCCAAAACAAATCGAGTATCAACCCGCAAATCCTTCCAACATGAGCCAATGGCAGGCGGTGAGAACGGGAGAGATTCCTGGTCAACCAAGTGGTGGAGAGAGCGTTGGAGCTTCTACCATCACAACCCGTAGCTCCAGGCTACAATCTGCATGTGAAAACAGCAACTTGGACTCCATGGTGGTGGGAGTTGGCGCAGTTGACTGGATGTGTGGATCAGATCGGGGCCACCTGCACAGGGTTCAACGCCAGCTGGGCTGGGGTGGGGGATTCGGGACCAGCCTCCTTGCCCTGCCTGTGGTGGAGGGTCCTGGCACTGTGGGTCAGACCAACCTTCAGGCAGAGCTCTCAGGAAGGAGAATCTGTCACCTGTTAAACTGAATCTTGGTGCCTGTGCCAACCCTGTCTCTGTGCCCCACCCGTCACCCGGGTGACTCAATCAATAAAGGCAACTACAACAGGCCAGTGAGGTTTTGTAGCGAGCAAGACAGCTTTTACTTTCTCTGGTTTGAAATATCACTGCTGAGGGCTTGTTTTAATACCGGTGCTACCCTGAGAAATGTGTACAAAATTGGAAAGAACAAAAACACATTTATGTTGAAAATTGCTTCCTCTTAGTTTCTGGGGTTGTCAGCTAAAATCGCCAATGAAATGAAAATGCAGATCAATACAAAGCTTCCCCCTCCCCTTTGACCAGCTCCAGAAGGCCAGTCAAATATGTGCGAATTATCAAAGGAGCAGTTTGGTCCCAACAAAATGTCTGGTGCCTCCTCACAATTCTCATCAGTTTTCTGATTATCTCTGTCTATCTCCACTCTTTTGAACTTCAAGGATGTGTCCTGCACAGTAGGACTGAACCCTTTTTCTATTCTTTGCATTGAGGATTAAACGTGCATGTATGTGTGTCTGTGGGGTTGTGTGTGTGAATGTGTGTGTGTCTGCGTGTGTGTGTGTGTGTGTGTGTGTGAGTGTAAGTGTGTGACTATGTGTGTGAATATGCATGTGTGAGTGTGTGTGAATGTGTGTGTGTGTTTGTATGCGTGCATGTGTGTGTCTACATGCATGTTTGTGTGTGTGCTTGTATGTGTTTGTGTTTGAATGTGTGTGTGAATATGAGTGTGCGTGTGTGTGTTTGTGTGAGTGTGTGTGAGTGTATGTGTGTGAATGTGTGTGTGAATATGCGTGTGTGTGTGTGTGAATGTGTGTGTGTGTTTGTATGCATGCATGTGTGTGTCTACGTGCATGTTTGTGTGTGTGCGTGTATGTGCGTGTGTGTGTGTGTGAATGTGTGTGTGTGTGAATGTGTGTGTGAATGTGAGTGTGCTTGTGTGTGTGTGTATGTGAGTGCATGTGTGTGAAAGTGTGAATTTATGTGTGTGCTTGTGTTTGTGTGTGTTGAGTGTGTGTGAATGTGTGTATGTTGAGTGTATGTGTGTCTGCGTGTGTGTGTGATTGTGTGTGTGTGTGAGTGTGTGTGTGTGTGTGTGTTGAGTGTGTGTGTTGAGTGTGTGTGTGAGTGTGCGTGTGTGTGAGTGTGTGAATGTGTGTAGGTTTAGTGTGTGTGTGTGTGTGTGTCTGTGTGTGTGACTGTGTGTGTGTGGGAGCGTGTGAGTGTTGTGTGTGTGTTGAGTGTGTTTGAGTGTGTACATGTGTGTTGTGAGTGTGTGTTGAGTGTGAGTGTGTGTGTTGAGCGTGTGTATGTGTGTGAGTGCGTATGTGTGTGTGAGTGTGTGAGTGTGTGTTAAGTGTGTGTGTGTGTGTGTGTGCGAGTGTGAGTGTGTTGAGTGTGTGTGTTGAGTGTGTGTTAAGAGTGTGTGTGTGTGTGTGTGTGTGTGTGTGTGTGTGAGAGTATGTGTGTGTGAGTGCGTGTGAGTGTGTGTGTGTGTGTGTGTGAGTGTGTGAGTTGGGTTGGATGGAGTGGTGGGGGGGGGGGGGCGATAAAATCCTGAATTCCCAAAGAAAGTCGGACATGCATAAGGATAATGTGAAAGTAAATAGATATTGCGGTAATTTCTCATTGACTGCACTGTGCATGAGGCTGCAGTTGTCTGATAGATGGGGCACATTATTGAGCGCTAATGCTCTGCATTGATTTTTTAAAAACACAATTTCAGCCCTTTGTGTCTGGAATACACCTGACTGCAGTATCTATTTCACACTGGAGGAAGTATTGATTGTGAATGGCTGCTAGCTAGCTCCAAATGTTCCCCCCCACTCCACCGCCCGAAGTTTCATTTAATCGCAGGCAGCTAACAGTGCATTTCTGCACCATTTCATGAACTATATGGGGGCTGGAGATGTGATTCATGAGTTTGACCAATCAGTGCCTACCACCACGTTGTGCTGCTAGTTGGTGAGCACCTAGTCTTGCTCCAACAGTGTCACCTTTTTCCTGTTAAAGACAGGCCCCATCCTAGGATAGCAATGAATGGAAATTGATAAGCTGAATAGTTTCATTTTGATAGCACCTTTCTCAACCTCAGGATATTCCAAAGCACTTCACAGCTGTAATTTTTTTTCCTTTAACAGGATGTGGGCATCATTGGCAAGGCCAGCATTTGTCACCCATCCCTAATTACCCTTGAAATGACCTGGCTCGGCCACTTCAGAGGCAGTTAAGAGTCAACCACTTTGCTGAGGGTCTGGAGTCACATGTAAGCCAGATCAGCAGATTTCCTTCCCGAAAGGGCATTTGTGAACCAGACAGGGTTTTCACAACAATCTCACCATTACTGAGATTAGTTTTACAATTCCAGATTTATTAATTGAACTTAAATTCCACCAGCTACCTTGGTGGGATTTGAACCTGTGTTCCCAAGGCATTAACATGGGCCTCTGGGTTACTAGCCCAGTGACATTACCACTATGCCACCATCTCTCTATATAAAACAATATAATTGTAGGAAATATTGCAGCGGAGGATGATGAAGATTAGAAGAGGACATAGTACTGAAACTGAAAGAGCCATTGACCAAGGCATTTGCTCAATAGCCTCTCAGGTTGGTATCGATTGCAAGGCGGGGGAGAGAAGAAGAATAACTGCCAGGGTATCATAGTTGGTGCATGGGGGAGATGATGGTATTGTCACTGGACTAGACGTTCCAGAGATGCAGGGCAGGGACCTGGGTTCTAATCCCACCATGGCCGATTGTGAAATTTAAATTCAACAAAAATCTGGAATTAATGTTGACTATGAAACCGTGGCTGATGGTTGTAAAAACCCTCCTGGCTCACTAATGTCCTTGAGGGAAGGAAATCTTCCATCCTTACCTGGTCTGGCCTACTTGTGACTCCAGACCCACAGCAATGTGGTTGGCTCTTAAATGCCCTTTGAACAGGGCAATTAGGGATGGGCAGTAATTGCTGGCCTAGCCAGTACTGCTCACATCCCATGAACAAATAATAAAAGCACATTGGCAAGAAGAAGAGTTGCATTTGTAGAGAGTCTCTCACAACATTAGGACACCCCCAAGTGCATTATATCATTGTCCCTTGAAGAGAAAGAGCAGGGGAGTTCTCTCATTATCCTGGCCAATATTATCCTTCAACCAACGTCTCCCAGAAAACAGACGATCCAGTTATTATCTCACTGCTGTCTGTGGAATCTCGCAGTGCGTAAATTGGCTGCTGGTTTGCCTACAATACAATAGTGACCACACTTCAAAGTTGTGCCGCGTTTATCGAGAGAAGTTGCTGCAGTTTTAGTCATGAGTTCTGTTTTCCACATAGAGTGGATGGGCAGGACACGCAGAAGTCCAGACTCAGAGGAGCGGGTGTGGGAGACAAGGACAAGAGCAGCAGGATTTGCAAACGAGGGCAAGGGGAGCAACTCAGTCCCTAAGGTCAGCTCTGCAAAGCTGCTATTGACTCTGAACCAACTATACTCTTCCACTTGCAAGTTGATAACATGAAGTAAAAGAGCACAAAATAAAAAGAAATTACACGTTTGACCAGGCATAACGGCAGGCAATCAGGACCTTCTACGAACAGCTGTTTGACAAAACTGCATCAGGGGGAGAGGCAGAGTCACGTTACCCATTATAACACAGTGCTCGCTGCCTTAATCTCAGGGAAGATTGGTTAGGAAAAGACTGTTTGCAGACAGCCTAGATTATATTTTACCCATCAGCAGAAATATTCAGAACAGCACTTCCTTTTGCTCAGGTTTCTTTTCAAACAGGGAACACGTATTTCGCTTAAAAAAATGCTTAACTGTCCAACCAATTCCATTTTAGAGGTGCTGGAAAGCCTCTAATTTTGATTTCCATCCTCTGTAACTGCTTGAGGTGTAGGAAAAGGAGGCCATTTAGCCCCTCAAACCTGTTCTGGCATTCAATGAGATGATTGCTGATCTGTGACCGAGCTTCATATACCCCCACCTTTGTCGATACCCCTTAATACTTTTAGTTAACAAATATCTATCAATCTCAGGTTTAAAATCAACGGTTGATCTAGCATCAATTGCCATTGGTGGGAGAACATTCCAGACTTGCACCAGCCTTTGCATGAAGAGGTGATTCCTAATTTGACTCCTGAAAGCTCAAAAGCAAAATGCTGCAGATGCTGGAAACCTGAAATAAAAAAAGAAAATGCTGGAAATGCTCAGCAGGTCTGGCAGCTTCTATCTGTGGAGGGAGAAGCAGGGTTAACGTTTCAAGTTGATGACTCTTCATCAGTTGTGATGAAGCTTCACTGCTGCAAGATCTGGCTTTAATTTTTAGGCCATTGACCACACCCCCCCCCACCCCACCCCACCAATCCCCTTCCAAGCCCTAGACTCCTCCAAACAGCTGAAATATTTTCTCTATGGCCATAGGCAATGCACCAATTGACGGCTTGAAAACCCCAATCAAATCACTCCTTACCCCCCTCCAAACCCCACGGAAAGTAACCTTAGTTTGTGTAATCTCTCTTCGCAATTTAATCACCGGAATCCAGGTGTCATTCCGGCAAATCTACTCTGCACTCCCCCCAGTGCGAATGTACCCTTCCCAAAGTGTGATGCCTACACAGTAACACACTGCAGGATATTGTGATCGATTGAAATCAATATCCTCCAATCATGTCTTGATTATTACCGTTTTTGAATCTCTTTATACATTTTGCCTCACGCCAGGATGCAAAGGAAATACTCCCAATTCGATAGTGTCCTATTGGGTGCATTTAAATTACCTCATGTTACTTTGCTACTATTTGCTGGGATGTAGGAACAGTTATGTAGGCACTTGTGCCGGGCATTTTGTGTCAGTAACATTCCACACACAGCAGTGAAATAAATGAGTTTTATTTTGGTGGTTTCAGTTGAGGGGGGAATGTTGGCTAGGACATCTCCTATTGACATCCAGTAATTCAATGGGCTTCTCATTGTCAACCTAAACAAGGAGCATTGCTGCAAAAAAGAGTCACTTTTTTGTCCCTGTTTTTGCATGATGAGCAAATGGCTCGGACCCTATTTACAAAGTTGCCAATCAGTCCAATCTTATAGTGCGTATAGGCGTATATTGGCTAGTGAAGTTGGCTTGCGGTAGACTGTGGTAGAGAACCCCCCTGGCTTTTTTCTCAACTTGTATGTCGAGGAAGGGGAGTTCTGTCACCATCAACAAGTGCAATTTCCATGTCAAAGTCTCTACCAATCAGAGTCCACTTGCCAACCAATCAGCACTCTCTTCTCATGCAGTAGAAATTGTTGTTCCCTTTACATTTGGCATTCTTGCGAATTGTCCTGATGAGTGCAAGACGAAAAGCTTCGACAAAAAAGTCTCTTTTTCAGCAACACTCAAGCACTACCAAACGACTACATGTAAACAAAGAGTCTCGGTTCATCCGAAAATCGCTATATAAATGCAAGTGTTGCTGAAACGAGAGACATGTTGCCGAAGCTTTCAGTCTGGCACTCATCAGGACAAATGCAAGAATGCCAAATTTTGAACAATCGCAATAGGAGAAAAGTTACCACAGGGGAAAAGGTAGCTGATGGGTTGTCAAGTTGACTCTGATTGACTGAGGTGCTGCCTTGGTGAAAGTAACCGGTTACTAGAGGCTCCCCAAAGTTCCTGGGTCATTGAAAAAAGCCACGAGGCTTGAACAAATGCACATTTTTATTTTTCAGAAGTTCCTTGGCACGAGCCACTTTTGATGCAGGGTTTGCAAATATCTTCAAAAGATAAAGACGGGGTTTTAAAGGATATGGGGAAGTGAACCGGGGAGTGGAATAAGCCCTAAGTGATACAGATGTGGTATCAAAAAAAACCAAAAATTCGATAAAAACAGAAAATGCTGAGGAGACACTCAGCAGACCAGGCGGTGTCTGTGGGAGAGAGAAACAGAGTTAACGTTTCAGAGGGAGGGGGAGCGAAGGAAGGTTTAGCTCTGCTCCGCGCTCCTGCCGAATGTGTCAGCTTCCCCCGGATCGATTTCAGAGCACCTGCAGTCCTTGCCTCTGATGAACCAGGGGTTTTGAATGTTAATTCCGTCAGGCCTCTTGTCTGTTGTCAATTGGTTGACTCCGTGCTAAGAAACACCCCACCCTCCACCCACCTACCCACCCACCCCCCACCCCCCCACCACTTTGTTCCAACTTTTCAGATCTGGCAATCCGAACTTCAGGAGAATGTGCTCCGCTGTCCCAATTATACAATCTCCATTTACCCACACTGGGCACCCCGTGGTGTGGTTGCCAGATGAAAGGTGACACTCCATGTTAAAGCCCTGGGCCGCTTGCTGCTGTGTGCTCCACTGTCATAGGGACCTGACGGAGGCTCCAGACACTCTGTCCGCTTTTAATCAACTGTCCTGACATTGTGATTCTCTGAATCTAATCAAGAGGTTAGACGATGGGGTGTACAGGCCACGCCAGTTAATGGGCAATTTGGATTTAGAAAGTACTGAGTCAATCCCGATGTATTCTAATGGAAAAAGGGCTGTATGACAGCGACAGATTAAAGGTATTGCTTCTTGGGCAGGGATCCAAGTAGCTGAAACTGATCCATTGCTGGATTAACTGATAAGTGTAGAACGAGGAAAAGTCATTCAGCCCACTGAGGCTGCCTTTCTGTGAGACAGAGTACAATCTAGGGAGGAGAAAGAAAGAGTTTCCATTTATATAACACCTTCCAAGGCCACGGGACTTTCCAAAGTCACCGTTTTAATGCAGGGAGCTGGCAGCTAGTTTGGTTTCAGCTCCCGCAGACAGTGACGGAAAAACAGGTGGGATTGTTCAGCCCGGCCCACCGCTGGGAACGCTCGGTCCCGCCGGGAGTCAATGGGCTTTTGGCCGGGCAGCCGAATCTCCCATCGCGAGTGTGCCGAAAAATCCTGGCCAATGTGGTTCAACCACGTGGGCTGCAAGAGATATACCTGAGCAGGGCCTTGATTTAACGTCTCATTTAAAATGGTGCAGCGCTCCCTCAATGCTGCAGTGCTCCCTCAATACTGCAGCACTCCCTCAATACTGCAGCACTCCCTCAATACTACAGCACTCCCTCAAAATGCAGCACTCCCTCAATACTGCAGTGCTCCCTCAATACTGCAGTGCTCCCTCAATACTGCAGCCCTCCCTAAATAAAGCAGCACTCCCTAAATAATGCAGCACTCGGTCAGTACTGCAGCACTCGCTCAATACTGCAGCACTCCTTCAATACGTCAGCGCTCCCTCAATACTGCAGCACTCCCTCAATACTGCAGCGCTCCCTCAATACTGCAGCACTCCCTCAATATTGCAGCACTCCCTCAATACTGCAGCGCTCTGTCAATACTGCAGCCCTCCCTAAATAATGCAGCACTCCGTCAACACTGCAGAATCCCGTCAATACTGCAGCGTTCCCTCAATACTGCTACGCTCCATCAATACTGCAGCACTCCCTCAATACTGCTACGCTCCATCAATACTGCAGCGCTCCCTCAATACTGCTACGCTCCATCAATACTGCAGCGCTCCCTCAATACTGCTACGCTCCATCAATACTGCAGCACTCCCTCAATACTGCAGCACTCCTTCAAAACGTCAGCGCTCCCTCAATACTGCAGCACTCCCTCAATACTGCAGCGTTCCCTCAATACTGCATTGCTCCCTCAATACTGCAGCATTCCCTCAATACTGCAGCCCTCCCTCAATACTGCAGCACTCCTTCAATACGCCAACGCTCCCTCAATACTGCAGCACTCCCTCAATAGTGCAGCAGCCCCTCAATACTGCAATGCTCCCTCAATGCTGCAGCGCTCCCTCAATACTGCAGCACTCCCTCAATACTGCAGCACTACCTTAATACTGCAACACACCCTCAATACTGCAACACGCCCTCAATACTGCAGCACCCCTTCAATACTGCAGCAATCCCTCAATACTGCAGCGCTCCCTCAATACTGCAGCACTCCCTCAATACTGCAGTGCTCCCTCAATACTGCAGTGTTCCCTCAATACTGCATCGCTCCCTCAATACCGCAGCACTCTCTCAATACTGCAAGCCTCCCTCAATACTGCAGCACTCCTTCAATACGTCAGCGCTCCCTCAATACTGCAGTGCTCGCTCAATACTTCTATGCTCCCTGAATACTGCAGCACTCCCTCAATACTGCAGCGCTCCCTCAATACTGCAGCGCTTGCTCAATACTGCAGCAATCCCTCAATACTGCTATGCTCCCTCAATACTGCAGCGCTCCCTCAAAACTGCAGCGCTCGCTCAATACTGCAGCAATCCCTCAATACTGCTATGCTCCCTCAATAGTGCAGCACTCCCTCAATACTGCAGTGCTCGCTCAATACTGCTAAGCTCCCTGAATACTGCAGCGCACCCTGAATACTGCAGCACTCCCTCAATACGGCAGCACTCCCTCAATACTGCAGCACTTGCTCAATACTGCAGCACTCCCTCAATATTGCAGCACTCCCTCAAAACTGCAGCGTGCTCCCTCAATACTGTGGCACTCCCTCAATACTGCAGTGCTCCCTCAATACTGCTGCACTCCCTCAATACTGCAGCGCTT
The DNA here is from genome assembly GCF_017639515.1 of Carcharodon carcharias. Lineage (NCBI taxonomy): Eukaryota > Metazoa > Chordata > Chondrichthyes > Lamniformes > Lamnidae > Carcharodon > Carcharodon carcharias. Next base: position 14,729,148 of record NC_054496.1, on the reverse strand, counting down.
CCTCAATACTGCTACGCTCCCTCAATATGCAGCATTCCCTCAATACTGCAGCGGTCCCCCAATACTGCAGTGCTCCCTCAATACTGCAGCGCTCCCTCAATACTGCTATGCTCCCTCAATACTGCAGCACTTCTGCAATAGTGCAGCACTCCCTCAATACTGCAGCACCCCCTCGATACTGCAGCGGTCCCTCAATACTGCAGCGCTCCATAAATACTGCAGCACTCCCTCAATAGTGCAACGCTCCCTCAATACTGCAGCACTCCCTCAATATTGCAGCGTTCCCTCAATACTGCAGCGTTCCCTCAATACTGCAGCACTCTTTCAATACGTCAGCGCTCCCTCAATACTGCAACACACCCTCAATACTGCAGCAATCCTTCAATACTGCAGCAATCCCTCAATACTGCAGCACTCCTTCAATACGTCAGTGCTCCCTCAATACTGCAGCACTCCCTCAATACTGCTGCACTCCTTCAATACTGCAGCAATCCCTCAATACTGCAGCACTCCCTCAATACTGCAGCACTCGCTCAATACTGCAGCACTCCCTCAATACTGCAGCGCGCTCCCTCAATACTGCTGCACTCCCTCAATACTGTAGCACTCCCTCAATACTGCAGTGCTCCCTCAATACTGCTGCACTCCCTCAATACTGCAGCGCTTCGTCAATACTGCTACGCTCCCTCAATATGCAGCACTCCATCAATACTGCAGCGGTCCCCCAATACTGCTATGCACCCTCAATACTGCAGCGCTCCCTCAATACTGCTATGCTACCTCAATACTGCAGCACTCCCTCAATACTGCAGCAGTCCCTCAATATTGCAGCGCTCCCTCAATACTGCAGCACTCCCTCAATACTGCAGCACTCCCTCAATACTGCAGCACTCCTGCAATAGTGCAGCGCTCCCTCAATACTGCAGCACCCCCTCGATACTGCAGCGGTCCCTCAAATCTGCAGCGCTCCATCAATACCGCAGCACTCCCTCAATAGTGCAGCGCTCCCTCAATACTGCAGCACCCCCTCGATACTGCAGCGGTCTCTCAATAGTGCAGCGCTCCCTCAATACTGCAGCACTCCCTCAATACTGCACGCTCCCTCAATACTGCAGCACGTCTTCAATACCGCAGCACCCCCTCAATACTGCAGCACACTCTCAATACTGCAGCGCTCCCTCAATACCACAGCACTCCCTCAATACTGCAGCACTCCCTCAATACTGCAGCGCTCCCTCAATACTGCAGCACTCCCTCAATGTTGCAGCACTCCCTCATTAGTGCAGCGCTCCCTCAATACTGCAGCACTCCATCAATACTGCAGTGCTCCCTCAATACTGCAGTGCTCCCTCAATACTGCTACGCTCCCTCAGTACTGCAGCGGGCCCTCAATACTGCAGCACTCCCTCAATACTGCAGCAGTCCCTCAATAGTGCAGCGCTCCCTCAATACTGCAGCACTCCCGCAATAGTGCAGCGCTCCCTCAGTACTGCAGCACCCCCTCGATACTGCAGTGGTCCCTCAATACTGCAGCGCTCCCTCAATACTGCAGCACTCCCTCAATACTGCAATGCTCCCTCAATACTGCAGCACTCCCTCAATACCACAGCACCCCCTCAATACTGCAGCACACTCTCAATACTGCAGCACTCCCGCAATAGTGCAGCGCTCCCTCAGTACTGCAGCACCCCCTCGATACTGCAGTGGTCCCTCAATACTGCAGCGCTCCCTCAGTACTGCTGCACCCCCTCGATACTGCAGCGCTCCCTCAATACTGCAGCACTCCCTCAATACCGCAGCACTCCCTCAATACTGCAGCGCTCCCTCAATACTGCAGCACTCCCTCAATACCACAGCACCCCCTCAATACTGCAGCACACTCTCAATACTGCAGCACTCCCGCAATAGTGCAGCGCTCCCTCAGTACTGCAGCACCCCCTCGATACTGCAGTGGTCCCTCAATACTGCAGCGCTCCCTCAGTACTGCTGCACCCCCTCGATACTGCAGCGCTCCCTCAATACTGCAGCACTCCCTCAATACCGCAGCACTCCCTCAATACTGCAGCGCTCCCTCAATACTGCAGCACTCCCTCAATACTGCAGTGGTCCCTCAATACTGCTGCGCTCCCTCAATACTCCAGTGGTCCATCAATTCTTCAGCGTTCCTTCAATACTGCAGCACTCCCTCAATACAGTAGAACTCCCTCAACACTACAGCACCCCCTCTTCAGTGCAGCATTCCCTCAATAGTGCAACATTCCCTAAGTAATGCAGCCCCCCCCTCAATAGTGGAGGACTCCCTCAATGTGTCTGAACTCCCTCAAGACTGCAACGCTCCCTCAAGACAGCAGCACTCCCTCAATACTGCAGCGCCCCCTCAATAATGCAAGGCTCCCTCAATAGTGCAAAACGCCATCAATAGTGCAGTGCTCCCTCAATGCCGCAGCATTCCCTCAATAGTGCAGGACTCCCTCAATAGCGCAGCACTCCCTCAATACTGCAGTGCTCCCTTAATAGTGTAGCACCCCCTCAATAGTGCAGAACTCCCTCAATAGTGGAGCACTCCATGAATAGTGCAGCGCACCCTCAATAGTGGTGCACTCCCTCAATACGGCGACGCTCCCTCAATACTGCAACACACCCTCAATACTGCAGCAATCCTTCAATACTGCAGCAATCCCTCAATACTGCAGCACTCCTTCAATACGTCAGTGCTCCCTCAATACTGCTGCACTCCTTCAATACTGCAGCAATCCCTCAATACTGCAGCACTCCCTCAATACTGCAGCGCTCCCTCAATACTGCAGCACTCCCTCAATATTGCAGCACTCCCTCATTAGTGCAGCGCTCCCTCAATACTGCAGCACTCCATCAATACTGCAGTGGTCCCTCAATACTGCAGTGCTCCCTCAATACTGAAGCGCTCCCTCAATACTGCTACGCTCCCTCAGTACTGCAGCGGGCCCTCAATACTGCAGTGGTCCCTCAATAGTGCAGCGCTCCCTCAATACTGCAGGACTCCCTCAATACTGCAGCAGTCCCTCAATAGTGCAGCGCTCCCTCAATACTGCAGCACTCCCGCAATAGTGCAGCGCTCCCTCAGTACGGCAGCACCCCCTTGATACTGCAGTGGTCCCTCAATACTGCAGCGCTCCATCAATACTGTAGCACTCCCTCAATAGTGCAACGCTCCCTCAATACTGCAGCACTCCCTCAATACGTCAGCGCTCCCTCAATACTGCAGCACTCCCTCAATACTGCAATGCTCCCTCAATACTGCAGCACTCCCTCAATACCACAGCACCCCCTCAATACTGCAGCACACTCTCAATAATGCAGCGCTCCCTCAATACCACAGCACTCCCTCAATGCTGCAGCACACTCTCAATACTGCAGTGCTCCCTCAATACCGCAGCACTCCCTCAATCCTGCAGCGCTTCTTCAATACTGCAGCACTCCCTCAATACTGCAATGCTCCCTCAATACTGCAGCACTCCCTCAATACCACAGCACCCCCTCAATACTGCAGCACACTCTCAATACTGCAGCACTCCCTCAATATTGCAGCACTCCCTCAATAGTGCAGCACTCCCTCAATACTGCAGCACTCCCTCAATACTGCAGTGGTCCCTCAATACTGCTGCGCTCCCTCAATACTCCAGTGGTCCATCAATTCTTCAGTGTTCCTTCAATACTGCAGCACTCCCTCAATACAGTAGAACTCCCTCAACACTGCAGCACCCCCTCTTCAGTGCAGCATTCCCTCAATAGTGCAGCATTCCCTAAGTAATGCAGCCCCCCCTCAATAGTGGAGGACTCCCTCAATGTGTCTGAACTCCCTCAAGACTGCAACGCTCCCTCAAGACAGCAGCACTCCCTCAATACTGCAGCGCCCCCTCAATAATGCAAGGCTCCCTCAATAGTGCAAAATGCCCTCAATAGTGCAGTGCTCCCTCAATGCTGCAGCATTCCCTCAATAGTGCAGGACTCCCTCAATAGCGCAGCACTCCCTCAATACTGCAGTACTCCCTTACTAATGTAGCACCCCCTCAATAGTGCAGAACTCCCTCAATAGTGCAGCACCCACTCAATAGTGCTGCACTCCCTCAAAACTGCAGCACTTCTTCAATAGTGTAGTGCTCCCTCAGTAGAGCAACACCCCCACAATAGTGCAGAACTCCCTCATTAGTGCAGCACTCCCTCAATAGTGCAGCATCCCCTCAATAGTGCAGCGATCCCTCAATACTGCAGCATGCTCCCTCAATACTGCAGCGCTCCCTCAATAGTGCAGCACTTCTTCAATAGTGCAGCACCCTCTCAATAGTGGAGCACTCCCTCAATACTGTAGCACACCCTCAATACTGCAGCGCTCCCTCAATACTGCAACACTCCGTCAATATTGCAGCACTCCCTCAATACTGCAGCGTTCCCTCAATACTGCAGCACTCCCTCAATACTGCAGCGCTCCCGCAATACTGCAGCACTCCCTCAATACTACAGTGCACCCTCAATACTGCAGGGCTGCCTCAGCACTGCAGCACCCCCTCAATAGTGTTGCGTTCCTGCAATTTTGCAGCATTCGCTCAGTAATGCAGCACCAATAGTGGAGGACTCCCGCAATGTGGCTAACTCCCTCAATACTGCAGCCTCCCCTCAATACTGCAGCACTCCCTCAATACGGCAATGCTCCCTCAATACTGTAATGCTACCTCAATACCGCAGCACTCCCTCAATACCACAGCACTCCCTCAATACTGCAGCGCTCCCTCAATAGTGCAACATTCCCACAATACTGCAGCGGTCCCTCAATACTGCAGTGGTCCCTCAATACTGCAGCACACCCTCAATTCTGCAACGTTCCCTCAATACTGCAGCAATCCCTCAATACAGCAGCAACCCCTCAATACTGCAATGCTACCTCAATACCGCAGCACTCCTTCAATACCGCAGCACTCCCTCAATACTGCAGCGCTCCCTCAATAGTGCAACACTCCCTTAATACTGCAGCACTCCCTCAATACTGCAGTGGTCCCTCAATACTGCAGCGCTCCCTCAATACTGCAGCGCTCCCTCAATACTGCAGTGCTCCTTCAATACTGCAGCGCTCCCTCAATACTGCAGCACTCCCTCAATACTGCAGCACGCCCTCAATACTGCAGCAATGCCTCAACAATGCAGCACCACCTCAATAGTGCAGTGTTCCCACAATAGTGCAGCACTCACTCAGTAATTCAGCACCCCCTCAATAATGGAGGACTCCCTCAATGTGGCTGATCTTCCTCACGACTGCAAATCTCCCTCAACAGTGCAGCGCTCCCTTAATACCGCAACACTCCCTCAATACTGCAGTGCTCCTTCAATACTGCAATGCTCCTTCAATACGGCAGCATTCCTCAATACTGCAGCGTTCCCTCAAGACCGCAACGCTCCCTCAATTCTGCAACGGTCCCTCAATACTGCAGTGCTCCCTCAATATTGCAACGCTCCCTCCATACTGCAATACTCCCTCATTACTGCAGTGCTCCCTCAAGACTGCATCACTCCCTCAATTCTGCAATGCTCCCTCAATACTGCAGCGCTCCCTCAATACTGCGGAATTCCCTTAATACTCCAGCACTCCCTCAAAATGGCAGCACTCCCTCAATACTGCAACACTCCCTCAATACTGCAGCAGTCCCTCAATACTGCAACGCTCCCTTAATAGTGTAGCACCCCCTCAATAGCGCAGAACTCCCTCAATAGTGCAGAACACCCTCAATAGTGCAGAACTCCCTCAACAGCGCAGCACTCCCTCAATTCTGCAACACTCCCTCTAAACGGCAGCGCTCCCTCAATACTGCAACACTCCCTCAATACTACAGCACTCCCTCAAGACTGCAACGCTCCCCCAATTCTGCAACGCTCCCTCAATACTGCAGCACTCCCTCAATACGGCAACGATCCCTTAATACTGCAGCGGTCCCTCAATACTGCAGTGGTCCCTCAAGAATGCAATGCTCCCTCAATACTGCAACACTCCCTCAAAATGGTCGCGCTCCCTCAAAATGGCAACAGTCCCTCAAAACTGCAGGAGTCCCTCAATACGGCAGTGCTCCCTCAATACTGCACTGCTCCGTTAATACTGCAGCATTCCCTCAATACTGCAACGCTCCCTCAATAGTGCAGTGCTCCCTCAATACTGCAGCGCTCCCTCAATAGGGTAGCGTTCCCTCAATAGTGCAAAACTCCCTCAATAGTGCAGCGCTCCCTCAATACTGCAGCATTTCCTCAATAGTGCAGCACTCCCTCAATAGTGCAGCACTCCCTCAATACTGCAGTGCTCCCTCAATAGTGCAGCAGTCCCTCAATACTGCAGTGCTCCCTTAATAATGTAGCACCACCTCAATAGTGTGATCTCCTTCAATAGTGCAGAACTCCCTCAATAGTGCAGCACTCCCTCAATAGTGCAGCACTCCCTCAATACTGCAGCGCTCCCTCAATAGTGTAGCGATCCCTCAATAGTGCAAAACTCCCTCAATAGTGCAGTGCTCCCTCAATACTGCAGCGTTCCCTCAATAGTGCAGAACTCCCTCAGTAGTGCAGCATTCCCTCAATACTGCAGTGCTCCCTTAATAGTGTAGCACCCCCTCAATAATGTGGAGCTCCCTCAGTAGTGCAGAATTCCCTCAATACTGCAGCTCTCCCTCAATAGTGCAGCACTCCCACAAAATGGCAGCGCTCCCTCAATACTGCAGTGCTCCCTCAATACTGCAGTGCTCCCTCAATACTGCAGTGCACCTTCAATACTGCAGCACTCCCTCAATACTGCAATACTCCCTCAATACTGCAGCACTCCCTCAATACTGCAGTGCTCCCTTAATAGTGCAGAACTCCCTCAATAGTGCAGAACTCCCTCAATAAAGGACCGCACTCCCTCAATAGTGCAGAACTCCCTCAATAGTGCAGCACTCCCTCAAAACTGCAGCACTCCTTCAATAGTGTGGTGCTCCCTCAGTAGAGCAACACCCCCTCATTAGTGCAGTGCTCCCTCATTAGTGCAGCACTCCCTCAATAGTGCAGCATCCCCTCAATAGTGCAGCGCTCCCTCAATACAGTAGAACTCCCTCAATAGAGCAGCATGCCCTCAACACTGCAGCGGTCCCTCAATAGTGCAGCACTCCCTCAATGTTGCTGAACTCCCTCAATGGTGCAGCAGCCTATCAATAGTGGAGCATTCCCTCAACACTGCAGCGCTCCCTCAATAGTGCAGCACCACCTCAATAGTGGAGCAGTCCCTTAATACGGCAGCGCTCCCTCAATACTGCAGCATTCCCTCAATAGTGCAGCACTCCCTCAATACTGCATCGCACCCTCAATAGTGAAGCGCTCCCTCAATACTGCAGCGCTCCTTCAATACTGCAATGCTCTCTCAATACTGCAGCACTCCCTCAGTACTGCAGCATTCCCTCAATACTGCAGCACTCCTTCAATACTGCAGTGCACCCTCAATACTGCAGCACTCCCTCAGTACTGCAGCGGTCCCTCAATACTGCAGTAGTCCCTCAATGCTGTAGCGCTCCCTCAGTACTGCAGCACTCCTTCAATACGGCAGCACTCCCTCAATAGTGCAGTGCTCCCTCAATACTGCAGCAATCCCTCGATACTGCAGCACTGCCTTAACATGGCAGCACCCCCTCAATAGTGCAGCATTCCTGCAATAGTGCAGCATTCACTCAGTATTGCAGCACCCCCTCAATAGTGGAGGACTCCCTCAATGTGGCTGAACTCCCTCAAGACTGCAACGCTCCCTCAATACTGCAGCACTCTCTCAACACTGCAGCGCTCCTTCAATTCTGCAGCGCTCCCTCAAGACTGCAACGCTCCCTCAATTCTGCAACGCTCCCTCAATACTGCAACGCTCCCTCAATACTGCAACGCTCCCTCAAGACTGCAATGCTCCCTCAATTCTGCAATGCTCCCTCAATACTGCAGCACTCCCTCAAAATGGCAGCACTCCCTCAATATGGCAGCAATCCCTCAAAACTGCAGCATTCCCTCAAAATGGCAGCGCTCCCTCAATACTGCAACACTCCCTCAATACTGCAGTCCTCCCTCAATACTGCAGCGCTCCCTCAATAGTGCAAAACTCCCACAATAGTGCAGTGCTCCCTCAATAATGCAGCGGTCCCTCAATGCTGCAGTGCTCCCTCAATACTGCAGCGTTCCCTCAATAGTGCAGATCTCCCTCAACACCGCAGCACTCCCTCAATACTGCAGTGCTCCCTTAATAGTGTAGCACCCCCTCAATAGCGCAGAGCTCCCTCAATAGTGCAGAACTCCCTCAATAGTGCAGCACTCCCTCAAAACTGCAGCACTCCCTCAATAGTGTAGTGCTCCCTCATTAGTACTGCACTCCCTCAATAGTGCAGCATCCCCTCAATAGTGCAGCGCTCCCTCAATACAGTAGAACTCCCTTAATAGCGTGGTGCTCCCTCAATAGAGCAACATCCCCTCAAAAGTGGTGCGCTCCCTCAATACCACAGCTATCCCTTAATACTGCAGTGCTCCCTTAATACTGCAGCACTCCCTCAATACTGCAGCGATCCCTCAATAGTGCAGCAACCCATTAATAGTGGAGCATTCACTCAATACTGCAGTGAACCCTCAATACTGCAGTGCCCCCTCAATACTTCAGCGCTCCCTCAATAGTGCAGCACCCCCTCAATAGTGGAGAGCTCCCTCAATACTGCAGTGTTCCCTTAATACTGCAGTGCTCTGTATACTGCAGTGCTCCCTCAATAGTGCAGCACCCCTTCAATAGTGCAGTGCCTCTTCAACAGTGCAGCACTCTCCCAATAGTGGAGCACTCTCTCAATACTGCAGCACTCCCGCAATATTGCTGCACTCCCTCAATAGTGAAGTGCTCCCTCAATACTGCAGTGGTCCCTCAATGCTACAGCGCCCCCTCAATACTGTAGAACTCCCTCAATACTGCAGCACTCCCTCAATAGTGCAGTAATCCCTCAATACTGCTGTAATCCCTTGATACTGCAGCACTGCCTCAAAATGGCATCACCCCCTCAATAGTGCAGCGTTTCCGCAATAGTGCAGCATTCACTCAGTATTGCAGCACTCCCTCAATAGTGGAGGACTCCCTCAATGTGGCTGAACACCCTCAAGACTGCAACGATTCCTCAATACTGCAGCACTCCCTCAACACTGCAGCGCTCCTTCAATACTGCAGCACACCCTCATTACTCCAGCACTCCCTCAACACTGCAGCACTCCTTCAATACTGCAGCACACCTTCAATACTGCAGCACTCCCTCAATACTGCAGTGCTCCCTCAAGACTGCAACGCTCCCTCAATTCTGCAACGCTCCCTCAATACTGCAGCACTCCCTCAATACTGCAGCACTCCCTCAATACTCCAGCACTCCCTCAAAATGGCAGCACTCCCTCAATATGGCAGCAGTCCCTCAAAACTGCAGCATTCCCTCAAAACGGCAGCGCTCCCTCAATACTGCAATGCTCCCTCAATACTGCAGCACTCCCGCAATACTGCAACACTCCCTGAATAGTGCAATCCTTCCTCAATACTGCAGCGCTCCCTCAATAGTGCAAAACTCCTACAATAGTGCAGTGCTCCCTCAATACTGCAGTGGTCCCTCAATGCTGCAGCTCTCCCTCAATACTGCAGCACTCCCTCAATACTGCTGCGTTCCCTCAATAGTGCAGAACTCCCTCAATACCGCAGCACCCCCTCAATAGCGCAGATCTCCCTCAATAGTGCAGAACTCCCTCAATAGTGCATCACTCCCTCAAAACTGCAGCACTCCCTCAATAGTGCAGCATCCCCTCAATAATGCAGTGCTCCCTCAATACAGTAGAACTCCCTCAATAGAGCAGCATTCTGTCAACACTGCCGCACCCCCTCAAAAGTGGTGCACTCCCTCAGTTCTGCAGTGCTCCCTTAATACTGCAGCACTCCCTCAATACTGCAGCCTTCCCTCAATACGGCAGCGCTCCCTCAATACTGCAGCACTCCCTCAATACTGCAGCAATCCCTCGATACTGCAGCACTGCCTCAAAACGGCAGCACCCCCTCAATTGTGCAGTGTTTCCGCAATAGTGCAGCATTCACTCAGTATTGCAGCACTCCCTCAATAGTGGAGGACTCCCTCAATGTGGCTGAACTCCCTCAAGACTGCAACGATCCCTCAATACTGCATCACTCCCTCAATACTGCAGCACTCCCTCAAAATGGCAGCACTCCCTCAATATGGCAGCAGTCCCTCAAAACTGCAGCACTCCCTCAAAATGGCAGCGCTCCCTCAATACTGCAACGCTCCCTCAATACTGCAGTCCTCCCTCAAGACTGCAATTCTCACTCAATTCTGCAATTCTCCCTCAATACTGCATCACTACCTCAATACTCCAGCACTCCCTCAATATGGCAGCAGACCCTCAATACTGCAGCGTTCCCTCAATAGTGCAAAACTCCCTCAATTGTGCAGAACTCCCTCAATAGCGCAGAACTCCCTCAATAGCGCAACACTCCCTCAATAGTGCAGCACCCCCTCAATAGTGCAGCACTCCCTCAAAACTGCAGCACTCCCTCAATAGTGTAGTGCTCTCTCAGTATTCTAACACCCCCTCAATGGTGCAGTGCTCACTCATTAGTGCAGTACTCCCTCAATAGTGCAGCATCCCCTCAATAGTGCAGTACTCCCTCAATAGTGCAGAACTCCATCAATAGTGCAGTAGTCCCTCAATAGTGCAGAACTCCATCAATAGTGCAGCATCCCCTCTATAGTGCAGAACTCCATCAATAGTGCAACACTCCCTCAATATTGCAGCACCCCCTCAATACTGCAGCAGTCCCTCAATAGTGCAGTGCTCCCTCAATAATGCAGCGCTCCTTCAATAGTGCAGCACCCCCTCAATAGTGCAGCATTCCCTCAATAGATTGCACCCCCTCAATAGTGCAGCATTCCCTCAATAGTGCAGCATTCCCACAATAGTGCAGCATTCCCACAATAGTGCAGCACCCCCTCAATAATACAGCGTTCCCTCAATAGTGCTGCATTCCCTCAATACTGCTGCGCTCCCTCAATACTGCAGCGCTGCCTCAATACTGCAGTGCTCCCTGAATACTGCAGCATTCCCTCAATACTCCAGCACTCCCTCAAAATGGCAGCACTCCCTCAATATGGCAGCAGTCCCTCAAAACTGCAGCACTCCCTCAAAATGGCAGCGCTCCCTCAATAGTGCCAAACTCCCTCAATAGTGCAGAACTCCCTCAATTATGCAGAACTCCCTCAATAGCGCAGCACTCCCTCAATAGCGCAGAACTCCATCAAAAGTGCAGTACTCCCTCAATAATGCAGAACTCCCTCAATAGCGCAACACTCCCTCAATAGTGCAGCACCCCCTCAATAGTGCAGCACCCCCTCAAAACTGCAGTGCTCCCTCAATAGTGTAGTGCTCTCTCAGTATTCTAACACCCCCTCAATAGTGCAGCACTCCCTCAATAGCGCAGAACTCCAGCAATAATCCAGCACCCCCTCAATAGTGCAGCACTCCATCAAAACTGCAGCGCTCCCTCAATAGTGTAGTGCTCTCTCAGTATTCTAACATCCCCTCAATGGTGCAGTGCTTACTCATTAGTGCAGCACTCCCTCAATAGTGCAGCATCCCCTCAATAGTGCAGCACTCCCTCAATAGCGCAGAACTCCATCAATAGTGCAGTACTCCCTCAATAGTGCAGAACTCCCTCAATAGCGCAACACTCCCTCAATAGTGCAGCACCCCCTCAATAGTGCAGCGCTCCCTCAATACTTCAGCACCCCCTCAATAGTGCAGTACTCCCTCAATAGTGCAGAACTCCCTCAATAGTGCAGAACTCCCTCAATAGTGCAAACTCCCTCAATAGGGCAGAACTCCCTCAATAGCACAGCACTCCCTCAATAGTGCAGCATCCCCTCAATAGTGCAGCACTCTCTCAATACTGCAGCACTCCCTCGATATTGCAGCGGTCCCTCAATACTGCTGCGCTCCCTCAATACTGCAGCGCTGCCTCAATACTGCAGTGCTCCCTGAATACTGCAGCACTCCCTCAATACTGCAGCACTCCCTCAATACTGCAGTGCTCCCTCAAGACTGCAACGCTCCCTCAATTCTGCAACGCTCCCTCAATACTGCAGCACTCCCACAATACTCCAGCACTCCCTCAAAATGGCAGCACTCCCTCAATATGGCAGCACTCCCTCAAGACTGCAACACTCTCCCAATTCTGCAACGCTCCCTCAATACTGCAGCACTCTCTCAATACTGCAACGCTCACTCAGTACTAGAGCACTCCCTCAAGACTGCAATGCTCCCTCAATACTGCAATGCTCCCTCAATACTGCAGCGTTCCCTCAACACTGCAACGCTCCATCAATTCTGCAATGCTCCCTCAATACTGCAGCGTTCCCTCAATATTGCAACGCTCCCTCCATACTGCAGCGCTCCCTCATTACTGCAGGGCACCCTCAAGACTGCAACACTCCCTCAATACTGCGGCACTCCCTCAATACTCCAGCACTCCCTCAAAACGACAGCGCTCCCTCAATACTGCAACGCTCCCTCAATACTAAGCGCTCCCTCAAGACTGCAACACTCTCCCAATTCTGCAACGCTCCCTCAATACTGCAGCACTCTCTCAATACTGCAACGCTCACTCAATACTGCAGCACTCCCTCAATACTGCAGCGCTCCCTCAATACTGCAGCGCACCCTCTCTCAATACTGAGCACTCCCTCGATACTGCAGCGGTCCCTCAATACTGCTGCGCTCCCTCAATACTGCAGCGCTGCCTCAATACTGCAGTGCTCCCTGAATACTGCAGCACTCCCTCAATACTGCAGCACTCCCTCAATACTGCAGTGCTCCCTCAAGACTGCAACGCTCCCTCAATTCTGCAACGCTCCCTCAATACTGCAGCACTCCCTCAATACTACAGCACTCCCTCAAGACTGCAACACTCTCCCAATTCTGCAACATTCCCTCAATACTGCAACACTCCCTCAATACTGCAGCATTCTCTCAATACTGCAACGCTCACTCAATACTGCAACGCTCCCTCAATTCTGCAATGCTCCCGCAATACTGCAGTGCTCCCTCAATACTGCGGCACTCCCTCAATACTCCAGCACTCCCTCAAAACGGGAGCGCTCCCTCAATACTGCAACGCTCCCTCAATACTACAGTGCTCCCTCAAGACTGCAATGCTCTCCCAATTCTGCAACGCTCCCTCAATACTGCAGCACTCCCTATATACTGCAATGCTCCCTCAATACTGCAGTGGTCCTTCAATTCTGCAATGCTCCCTCAATTCTGCAGTGCTCCCTCAATACTGCAGCGCTCCCTCAATACTGCAGCACTCCCTCAAAATGGCTGCATTCCCTCAAAATGGCAACAGTCCCTCAAAACTGCAGCATTCCCTCAATACGGCAGCACTCCCTCAATACTGCACCGCTTCCTCAATACTGCAGCATTCCTCAATACTGCAATGCTCCCTCAATAGTGCAGTGCTCCCTCAATACTGCAGCACTCCCTCAATAGTGTAGCGCTCTCTCAATAGTGCAAAACTCCCTCAATAATGCAGTGCTCCCTCAATACTGCAGCGTTCCCTCAATAGTGCAGGACTCCCTCAATAGTGCAGCCATCCCTCAAGACTGCAGTGCTCCCTTAATAGTGTAGCACCCCCTCAATAGCGCAGAGCTCCCTCAATAGTGCAGAACTCCCTCAATAGTGCAGCACTCCCTCAAAACTGCAGCACTCCCTCAATAGTGTAGTGCTCCCTCATTAGTGCTGCACTCCTTCAATAGTGCAGCATTCCCTCAATAGTGCAGCACTCCCTCAATACAGTAGAACTCCCTTAATAGTGTAGTGCTCCCTCAGTAGAGCAACACCCCCTCAATAGTGCAGTGCTCCCTCATTAGTGCTGCACTCCCTCAATAGTGCAGCATCCCCTCAATAATGCAGCGCTCCCTCAATACTGTAGAACTCCCTCAATAGAGCAGCATTCCCTCTACACTGCAGCACCCCCTCAATAGTGGAGCACTCCCTCAATGTGGCTGAACTCCCTCAATCGTGTAGCGCTCCCTCAATACTGCAGCACTCCCTCAATACTGCAGCGATCCCTCAATAGTGCAGCAACCCATCATTAGTGGAGCATTCACTCAATGCTGCAGTGTTCCCTCAATACTGCAGTGCTCCCTCAATACTGCAGCGCTCCCTCAATAGTGCAGCACACCCTCAATAGTGCAACGCTCCCTCAATACTCCAGTGCTCCCTTAATAATGCAGTGCTCTGAATACTGCAGTGTTCCCTCAATAGTGCAGCACCCCCACAATAGTGCAGCGCTTCTTCAGTAGTGCAGCACCCTCTCAATAGTGGAGCACTCTCTCAATTCTGCAGCACTCCCTCAATATTGCTGCACTCCCTCAATAGTGAAGCGCTACCTCAATACTGCAGCCTTCCCTCAATACTGCAGCACTCCCTCAATACTGCAGCCTTTCCTCAATACGGCAGCACTCCCTCAATACTGCAATGCTCACGCAATACTGCAGCACTCCCTCAATACTGCAGCGCTCCTTCAATACTGCATCGCTCCCTCAGTACTGCAGCAATCCCTCAATACAGCAGCACCCCCTCAATAGTGCAGCACTCCCTCAATACTGCAATGCTCCCTCAATACTGCAGCACTCCCTCAATACTGCAGCGCTCCCTCAATACCGCAGCACCCCCTCAATACTGCAGCACCCCCTCAATATTGCAGCACCCCCTCAATACTGCAGCACTCCCTCAATAGTGCAGTACAGCCTCATTAATGCACTGAAGCATCAGCCTCAGGTTTGTGCTCAGTTCTTTGCGCTGGGAATCAAATCCACACCTAATCACACTCCACTCCACTCTACCCCTCCCTACCCCACTCAATCTCACTCTACCCCATCCCACTCACTCCACTCCACTCCACTCCATTCCCCACCCCTCCCCACACCGTCTCACTCCATTCCACTCCACTTCACTCCACCCCACTCTGCTCCACTCCATTCCAACCCACTCCCTCCACTCCACCCCACTCCACATCACTCCACCCTACTCCACCTCCTCCACTCCACCTCCTCCACTCCACCTCCTCCGCTCCACCTCACTCCACCCCACTCCACTCCACTCTGCTCCACTCCATTCCAACCCACTCCCACCACTCCACCCCACTCCACATCACTCCACTCCACCCTACTCCACCTCCTCCACTCCACCTCACTCCATTCCACCCACTCCACCTCACTCCACTCCACTCAACCCATCCCCATGCCATCCCACTCCACTCTGCTCCACCCCATTCCAACCCACTCCCTCCAGTCCATCCCTCTCCACCTAACTCCACCCCACTCCCTCCACTGCACTTCACTCCACCCCACTCCACCTCACACCACTTCACTCCACTCCACTCCCTCCACTCCACCTCATCCCACTCCATCCCACTCCCCCCCCCCACTCCACTCCACCACAACCATTTAAGCAGTAAAAGGATGTTGCTGATTCCAGAGAATAACACATTAAAACTCAGACCAATGCAAGCTTTCTATCCACCATTGAACCTTTGTTGCTGTACCTATCTTTCTTTTCTCTCTTGCATTTTCCCTTTCTTTCTTAATCTCTTTCCTTGCACTGTCTCTTTAATAGCTCTCCAATCTCATTTGTTAAGGAGATCACAGAATCACACAGTACAGAAGAGGCCCTTCGGCCCATTGAGTCTGCACCAACACGTGAGATACTCAACTGCTTGCTCTGTTCCATCAGGAGAAGCAGGTAGGATTCCTATTCTTTATGAACAACAAAATTAATATCACATCTTTGAAATAGAAAAGCTTCTCAAGGTGCTTTATAGTGGCGTAATCGGGCTAAATGCGACAGTTAAACCAACCCAGCACACTTTCAAACAAAAGTTTGGTCAAAGGGATAGGCTTTAGGGAGCATCTTAAAGGAGAAGAGAGAGGCTGAGAGGTTGAGGGACAGAATTCCAGGGCCCAGGCAGCTGAAGGTGCGGTCACCAATGATGGGAGCGAAGAAAATCAGGATAGCCAAAGGGGTCAGAATTAGAGGAGTGCGGAGATGTCAGGGGGTGCTGGAGGAGGTTACTTGGGTTGGAAGGGATGTGCCATGATGGATTTGAATAAGGATGAAAATGTTAAGATTGAGGCGTTGCCTGATTGAGTGCCACTGTAGCGAGCACAGAGGTAGTGGGGTTTGATATGGACAGTAGAGTTCTCGATAACCCCGTGTTTAGTGGGGATGTTAGGTATTGCTATTCATCAGCACTGTATAAAGAGGGAGGCAATGGGCTGGCTTGTGATTCCCTCCTTAGCCAAATAGGCTGGCAACACCCAC
This sequence comes from Carcharodon carcharias, assembly GCF_017639515.1. Classification (NCBI taxonomy): domain Eukaryota; kingdom Metazoa; phylum Chordata; class Chondrichthyes; order Lamniformes; family Lamnidae; genus Carcharodon; species Carcharodon carcharias. The sequence goes on along the minus strand of NC_054496.1, from coordinate 14,712,726 downwards.
TATCTGAGAAACAGAAATGAAGATGGACTATTTGGATTGAAGGTGTAGGGGGTGGGAGTGGAAGTTAGTGCCTGTGAAGCTTGATATCATGACTGACAGAAAAACATTAGGGCACATGAGTAGAAAATTGGATAAAAAGAAGATGGATTACATTAAACAAACAAGGTTTTTTTTTTATTTATGACGTACCAACATTTGTTGCCCATCCCGAATTGGCCTTGAGTTGAGTGGCTTTGCTCAGCCTTTTCAGAGAAGAATCAGCCACAGTTCTCTGGGTCTGGAGCTACATGTGGGCCAGACCAGGTAAGGACGGCAGATTCTCTTACCTAAAGGACATTAGTGAACCAGATGTGTTTTTATAGACGATCAATGATAGTTTCATGGTCACCATTACTGAGGCAAGTTTTCAATTCCAGGTTTTATTAATTGGATTTAAAATACACTAGCTGCCTTGGTGGGATTCGAACCTATGGCCCCCCCCCACCCCATAGCTTCAGCCTGGGCCTTTGAATTAGTCATTCCATGACATTATCGCAAAGCCACCATCTCCCCAGTGGAGAGAGCACAAAAGCGAATAGGAAGATAAGCTGGAAGGCTGAAATATGGTAGGTGGATTGGGAGGAGGCCCATGTGGGGTATGACAACCACAGACTGGATGGGCTGAATGGCCTATTCTTGCACCATTTATTCTAAACTTCAGGCCTCTGGTTAACAGCCCTTCCATTAAGGAGCAGGGTTGCTGATGATTGTTTCCTGGAACTGACTGCGTTGGCAAGGAGATGGATTGTAAACTGATCCGATCGGAATCAGGGAAAAAAATAATATACATTTCTGCAAGGTCCTGTCAGTATTAAACCTCGGCCGGGAGCATGGGCTTCATCCGTTAGATACATAACGCTGGAAACGATCTCTTTGCTCTGTGGCTGCCTTCGCCCTTCAGTCAATTAAGAGCAGAAATTTAGCACGGAAATCAATAGTACACCAGGCACTTAGTGACTCACAGGAAGTTTGGACATATAAAAAATTAATGTAACCAGTTGAGTGCTTATCTCATGGGTAGAGATAAGGTTCTCAGTGCAAAAAGAAACACATTGACAATTCACTGATGGAAAAATACGCAAGTTTTATTTCGAGGTTTCAGGGGAACAGGATTGAAATAACGGTCGTAGACTGATGCTTGATAGAGCATCCAGATCATATTGCAGAGTTGTAGGACCCCTGAATATGATTTTAACAGGGGATTTTTCACCACTCCCAATCATCCTTTGCTCTTGCTTTGTGACAACATAGAAGGGACAGTCGCGCTTGGTAGCACAGAACTTGAATATTGCTGAAAAGAGACGGGTTGCTGAAACTTTTTAGTCTTCCGCTCAACCCTGAGTGCACTAATAGCGACACTAGCAAGCAGGTTAAGATAATTAGTTGAGCTGGTAATGTGGCTCACTTACGCTTGCTAAAAGCAACATACCTTCTCACACAGGGACCTGTCCTTTGCAAACAAAACAAAGGTGTTCAAGCCTTTTTGAATTACCCAGGAGTGCGGGGAGCCTATAGCCCCACCCACCATTGCTTTCTCCGCGGCAATGCCTCGGCCAATCAGAGTTGGCACAACAATCAATCAGCACTCTCTTCTCCTCTAGTATAACTCGCTGTGATTGTTCGAAATTTGGCATTCTTGTGTTGGCCCTAATGAGTGTAAGATTAAAAGCTTCGGCAAAATGTCTCTCTCTGCAGTAACATGCAATGAGTATTTATGCAAAATTCTTTCACTACAGTAACCTTTGTTGAGATGGCAAAGGAACCAAAAGGGGGAGATGGGGAGAATTTTCTTTCTACATGGGGAACCATTATGGTCTGAAGTATAAATTCACTAAGTAACTTTTAACGGGAAATTAGATAAACAGGCAAAGGGCTATGGGGAAAGGGGAGTGGGGCTAATTGGATAGTTCTTTCAAAGAGCTGGACAAGCATGATGGGGCTGAAAGGCCTCCTTCTGGGCTGTTGGATGCAATGATAACCTGGATTGATTCAGGCAGAGCGCACCCTAAGGTTGGAGCTCAGTGGGTGAGACTGGACTGCAATTGTGGTGATTTCCTTTTCTTAAACCTGAGTAAAGTTATTTCTTTCCTTTCTTGCCCTTAGGAAGAAAAGAAATTACCCAAAGCAATCTATCAACAATAATATCTGAAGAAGCAGCTTTAAGATAATTGCCAAGCAAACCTGCTGAAGTGAAAGTTGCTGTCGTCCCATAGTCTGCTCTCTCTTTAGAGGGAGACAACTGGTGGTGAGTTTAACCTGAGGGTCATCACACCTCAGGCAAAGGGGTGAGGTTGAGGAGGTGGGGCCTTCACGGGTGACCTGAGCTGGTACAGGAATCGGACTGGCATTCCTGGCATCATTCACCAGCCACCCAGCCAATTGAGCTAACTGAACCTCTGGCAAATGCACCAGACGGGGTGCCGCTCTGCCTCATTGTTAAGGTGCTTGGACTCAGAGCACGATGGGCAAGTCATTACAGATCTCTTCCAAAATCTCTTCGTATCCCACTACCTCATGGCACATCCTGCCCAAAGGTCTCAGGTAAGCCATCCAAAACTGCACACAATGCTCCGGATGCGATCTAACAAGGTTCTATGCAATTGAAGCAAGACATCTTTACTCCTATACTCAAATTCTCTTGTGCTGAAGGCCAACATACCATTTACCTTCTTAAATGCCTGCTGCACCTGCATGTTAGCTTTCAGCGACTTATGATCAAGGACACACAGATCTTTTTGAACGTCAACACTTCCCAATCTCTCACCATTTAAGAAATGCTCTGCACCTTCATTCTTCCTACCAGAGTGGATAACCTCACACTTATCCACATTATATTCCATCTGCCATGTTTTTGCCCACTCACTAACGTGTCCAAATCCCTTTGAAGCCTTCTCACAATACACATTCCCACCTAGTTTTGTGACATCTGCAAACTTGGAAATATTATGTTTAGTTCCCACAACAAAATCATTGATATAGATTGTGAATGGCTGGGACCCAAGAACTGATCCTTGTGGTACCCCACTAGTTACAGCCATCCAACCTGAGAATGACCTGCTGAAGCTTAGTCTCTGTTTTCTGTCCATTAACCAATCCTCAATCTATGCCAGTACCCTACTCCATGCACTCTAATTTTGTTTACTAACCTCCTGGGTGAGACCTTATTGAAAGCCTTCTGAAAATCCAAATACACCACATCCACTGGTTCACCCTTATCCACTCTGCTTGTAACATCCTCAAAGAACTCCAACAGGCTTGTCAAACATGATTTCCCTTTCATAAATCCATGTTGACTCTGCCCAATCAGATCATTATTTTCTAAGTGTCCAATTATCACACCCTTTAAATTAGATTCTAGTATTTTCACAACAATGAATGAACGGCTAGCAGGTCTGTAGTTCTCCATTTTCTCTCTCCCCTCCTTTCTTAAACAGTGGGGTTACATTTGTGACCTCCCAGTCTGCAGGCACTGTTCCAGAATGTAGAGAATTTTGAAAGATAGCCACCAATGCATCCACTACTTCTCTAGCCCCCTCCTTCAACACTTTGGAATACAGATCTTTGGGTCCTGGGGATTTATCAACTTTCCTTAAAAAAAAGGGAAAGCAGCTTGGCCTTTTTGCCTGCTCGCCAACCTTAAGGTTAGACAGGCAGCGTTAACAATGATCTTAAACAGTTCCTTAATGGCCTTAATAGGCTGTTTACATATCGGCGAGCGTGCAGCCGACTCTGGTGTGCGCCCGCCGAATGAAACATCATGAGCAATGATGTAGGGACACATGTCCGATGTCACCACGCGTTATTTTATGCATCGGCTTGTCAGGACCGACCCCACACGCTGACTGAAAAATCCTGCCCTATGTTTCAGGTTGAACTATACAGTTTTCAAGCTTAATGGAAAATTCTATTATATTATGGTCACTCTTCCCTAAAAATTCTTCTACAAAAAAATTATGAATTAGCCCTTTCTCATTGCATAATGCTAAATCTAAAAAAGCCTGTTCCTTAGTTGGTTCCTCAACATACAGCTCTAGAAAACTATCTCCTACACATTCCAGGAATTCATCCTCCACAGCATTAGTGCTCATTAGATTTATCCAGTCTTTATGTGGATTGAAATCACCTATCATTACTGTGTTACCCTTGTTACATGCACCTCTAATTTCCTGATTTATACCATGCTCTATATTACCACTACTGTTTGGTGGCCTATAAACAACTCCTACCCAAGTTTGCTGCTCCTTGCTGTTTCTTAGCTCCACCCAAACAGATTCCATATTTTGTTCTTCTGATTTAAGTTCCTCTCTCACTAATGTACTGATCTCACCCCTTACTATCAGTGCCACCCCACCTCCTTTTTCCTTTTTGCTTATCATTCCTAAATGTTGAATTTCCTTGAATATTCTATTTCCAGCCTTGGTCACCTTGCAGCCATGTCTCCATAATGGTAATTAGGTCATACTTGTTTCCTTCTATTTGTGCCCTAGGACACCTGTCTTGTTTCGAATGCTGCGTGCATTCAGGTAGATTGCCTGTAGCTCTGCCTTTGATACATCATTTCATAAAGTTTGACTCTATTTGATGCTGGCATTCATTTCTGCTGTCTTCCACTTTCATTTGCTGCTTTCCTACTTCCCATCACTGTAGTATAAGGGTCTGGTACATACAGGGTTAATGTGAGACTGGCTACAGGACCGCCCACTCACTGGTGTAAGAAGGCACATGACCCAGAGTCTAGAGATGGACAGAGATGTGTAAAGACCTAGGATGGAGTCAGTTTCATACCTGTGCCCTCTACTGAGTATATGTACACAGTTATGAGTTGTTAATAGAAACTTGCTCTTAATATATTTAAGATTACAAAGCCTATTTCACGATGTCTGAAGTAGGATTCTTTAATTACCAGCTTTGTTTTACTCCTATCTGAATTCCCTCTCAGGTTCCCATCTCCCTGACAAGCTGGTTTAAACTTCATCTATGCTGCAAAGATCTATGGACTGAAACAAGCAGAAGGTTTGAGCATCTCTCCAAAGGGCGGTACCTAAATAAATGGTACAGCACTCCATCAAAATGGCAGTGCACTGTCAGATTAGAAGACAGGTTTGGAGTGCATCTTAAATTCACCACTTTCCGATAGAGAGCGAAGAAGCTGACCAGTTGAGGCAAACGGGAACTGTAAATTGTAAATTACTTTTAGGGTTACGTGCAGTAACACCCCCAGCCCACCTACAATAGTAAAGGGATTTATTGCAATGCAAATAAGGTGCAGGTGGGACACGAAGAGATTGCAACCTGAAATTATGCCCTTAATTCAATCTGCTTGGAAATAATAATTTCAAAATGGAGCCAGAATCTGACCTTTTCATTTACTAGTAAATGTGGAGGACTCGATTAATGTTTAAAGGTTAGGATTTTTAATTAAACATTGAATTCTTTTCCCTGCCGTCTTGCACAATTAAAAATCTCATATTAAAAAGGTGCTGCTAATTGTTTCAAAAAATGTACTATAAATGATGAACTATAAAAGACCATAACTTCAAATGAGTTTTTTTCTGTATTAGCGATGCAGAAAATGTGACAATATTGCAATGGGAAATATCAAACATATGAGGAACATCTCAATTTTTTTTGATGATGCTCTTAGGATTCAGAATTAAAATGTAATTATGAAGTTATTAACGTGGAATTACATGGTTTGTCACGGTGTTCCATGCCTGTCTTTCATTCTCATCTGGTTGATATTAGGCTCATTGTCCTATTCCTAACTTAGGATCTCAAACCTTCAGAATATCTCACCTTTCTTAGCCTGTCCTTCCTCTAACATTCAAAAGATTTTCAAGAAACTCAATCTTGTCTTGTGTTTATTTATTCCACCTCTTCTTCTCCTATTGTTTTGAACCTTAGTGATGTCCTGTACTAAATACACTAGGCTTTAGGTGTTGACTGTGGCTCAGTGGATAGTACCCTTGTCTCCGAGTCAGAAAGTTGTGGGTTTCGGACGCTTGAGCACAGAAATCAAGGCTGACACTTGGGGGCAGTATGGAGGGTGTGCTGCACTGTCAGAGGTGCAATCTTTCAGCTGAGATGCTGAAGCAAAGCCTTGTCAGGTGAATGTAAAAGATCCCAGAGCATTATGTTGAGGATGTTCAAGGGAGTTCTCCTTGGTGTTATGGACAATATTTATCTCTCAATTAACATTATAAATAAACTGTTTATCTGGTCGTTATCACACTGCTGCTTGTGGGAGCTTGACGTGTGCGAATTGGCTGCCGTGTTTCCTCTTAGACAACAGCGACTGCACATCAAAGGGCACTTGACTGGCTGTAAAGCACTTTGTAACGTCCTGAGGTCATGAAAGGCACTATAGCAATGCAAGTCTTTCTTTTTTTCTGCCTCTGGGAGTACTTAATAATAAAATGAAAGGGCATTTAATAACTGATCCATTCCTACAGGAACATTCAGAGGAGAATTGGTTGGACCCTTGAAGGAAAAGGCTTTGCAGGGCTATGCAGAGTGAAACTGGTTGGATAGCTCTACCAAAGAGCCAGCACAGGCATGATGGGCAGAATGGACTCATTTTATGCTCAATCATTCTATGATCCATTTCCGTTATCATTAATAATTTTTATCAATTAATTTATATTGTTCATACTAAGTCTTGTACTTCCTGTAACTGCCACCATTTGTTGCATCTTCCTCTATCCTTGTTGATTGTGTTTCTGTTGTTATAATGTTTTGGTTGAGATCTTAACTCAAAGCCTGTTCTCTTAGAAAGGGTTAAAATCGGGCCCAGTATGTTTTAGCTGTGCTTGTCATAGGCTGCGAGAGGCAGCTCTGGGGCGCAAAAGAACAACAAGCGTTACTGTTACCGAAAGAAAGAAAGACTTGCATTTATATAGCACCGTTCACAGCCTTAGCGTGTCCCAAAGTGCTTCATAGCCGGATTTGAAACGCAGACATTTTTGACAGGGGAGAAGCCCAGGACCAAGCCCCTACACACAGAAATGTGACAACCACCAAACAATCTGATTTAGTGATTTTGGTAAAGGGATAGGCATTAGCCAGTGTTTTTTTTCCAACGGGATGAGGGTTCTTGCCTCTCCTGCCCCTTCAAGCAGTGAATTTCCGACCCCCATCACATTCCCGTTGCCGATAAACCTTATTTGTGGCTGGGGAGGTTTGGAAGGGGAAGTAGGAAGCAGCAGTAACTTTGCAATAGTGAGATATCATTTATACTGTTAATCACTCGCTATCTCTCTCTGCTCCTTTAAGACATCCCTTAAAATCTACCCCTTTTGGTCATCTGTCCTAATATCTCCTTCCGTGGTCTGATGTCAGGCTTACTTGTGAAGCACCTTGGGATGTTTTGTTACATTATCACATCCCTTTCCCTGCTTAAAAGGAATCTTGTCCTCTCAAGAGCCTTTGCATGTCTGAATGACATGTTTGTATAATCAATGCAGGCCCTGTGCTGAAATTAGCTTCCTCTTCCCCCTTGTAATTAGATTAGATTGCTGGATGGGGCGGGTTCACCATCTGGACCTCATCACTCTCTCCCTCTCTCTCCCTCTGTCCACTTACTGCAAATTCCATTATCTCCCTGATTTCAGAGCCAAGCGATTGCCCGCTGACAGATGTGCCATAAAAGCTCGCTGATGCAATCTGGTTACTGAGGCAGAGCAGCTGTGCATTGCACCACACACAAACATAGCATCTTTGTATGTCATTTAATCACACCTTGCTCTCTCCTTTGTTCCTCTGAATACTTAGCCCTCTCTTTGAGGACCTCATTTACATCCACCCCTTTTGCCCCTCCTTTAAAATCTTCATTTGGTACCAACCATGCCCCCACACCGGGTTTCTCACAAAGATATCTTCAGTCCTTTCCTTCCTCAGCTTTTGCGTTTAGAGATTGGTGATTCCAATCACCATCTCAATTCACCTTTCCCTCTCTCCACTTATTTTACTTCCCCCTTTTCCTCTCTTAATCCCTCCCTCCTTATAGCTTTCCCTACCCAGAGTCACAGCCATCCCCTTGTCATCTCATATGGTCTCTCTGCTGCCATCATTGTAGTGTAATGAAAATTGCATTGTGCATTTTGTCCACTTTAGGCTACCATACACACGTGTACCAGCAGAGGGAGTCTGTTAGGAAGCAATAATAAAGGGTCCATGTTTAACATCTTGTGCAGTTCTAATTCTAAATGTCAATGGCTGAATATATAAAACACATAAGATTCTTAGTGGGCTTGACAGGGTAGATGCTGTGAGGTTGTTTCCCCTGTGGGAGTGTCTAAGACCAAAGGACATAATCTCGGAGTAAGGGGCCTCTCATTTAAGACAGAGATGAGGAGGAATTTCTTCTCTCGGAGGGTAGTGAATCTATGGAATTCTTTACCCCAGAGGGCTGTAAAGGCTGGGTCGTTAAATATATTCAAGGCTGAGATAGACAGATTTTTAACCAGTAAGGGAATCAAGGGTCATGGGGAAAAGGCAGGAAAGTGGAGTTAGGGATTATCAAATTAGCCACGATCTCATTGAATGGAGGAGCAGAACCGATGGGACAAATGGCCTCCTTCTACTCCTATATCTTATGGTCTTAAAACGTAACGCTTTGAGCCAACCTTTGGTCACAGTTCCTGCTTTCCCCTCCTGTGGCTCAGGGTCAGCTCTTGTCCAGTGATTGTCCTATATATAGCTGGCCATCTGTAGGTTATGTGGTTATCTGTGTGCAAGCCTTTTCTATATATTTTATATTTTCTCCATGTGGCAGTAGAAGGCTGATAGCAAGCTGCAAGGTAGTAACTGAACAATTCTCAGGGCATCATGAACAATGAAATCGAGTGTTTTATGGACTGCAGCAGAACTGTGGCATTGAATTACATCCTTAAGCTCACTGCCAGCAGGTTGCTCACCTCCCTGCTTCTATGTTTTATTTCCAAATTGCTTTTGATTTTTTTTTTAATCTGGAAGCATTCTGACAGACTCAGCTCCTGCTGTGAAGGCTCAGAGAGGACTGGTGGGTTATCTTCTTGGTGACTGTATTCTCGGTCTGTATTGAACCGAGGGCTGTATCAATAGAGAACTCGTATTTCTCACAGCACCTTTCGCACCATCAGGGTACCGCAAGACGCTTGAGAGTCAATGAATTACTTTTGAAGAGCAGTCAATGTTGGAAGAATGCGAAGGCTTTAGAGAGGGTGCAGCAAAGATTTGCCAGAATGGTTCCGGGGATGTGGGACTTCAGTTACTTGGACAGATTGGAGAAGCTGGGGCTGTTCTCCTTATAGAAAAGGAGGTTGAGGGGTGATTTGATCGAGGTTTGCAAAATCATGAGGGGCCTGGGCAGTGTTGCTAGGGAGGGACTGTTCCCATTGGTAGAAGGTTCAAGCACCAGAGGGTTTAAGATGATTAGCATAAGAAGCAGTGGCGACGTGAGATGACATGGAGACGCTCTCTCGAGGGGTTAGGATCTGAAATACACTGCCTGAGCCTCTGGTGGAGGTAGATTGGTGGAGGTAGGTGGGTTTTCAAAAGAGAATTGGATAAGCACCTGAAGGGAAAAGGTTTTTCAGAGCTGCGGGGAAAGGGGGCTGAGTTGAGCTGACACCTAACGCTGACAAGAGTTGGAGTGGACAGCTTCCATTCTGTAAAAATGTAAATGAGTGTGCCAGTAATCCTTGTCTCGTTCTACACTGCAACCGTTCTCTGAGCGGAATTTAATCCAGGCAACAGGGGTCTCTCGCCCGCTGGCGAGCGAGCTGGAGAGAGCCTCTTCATTGCCCTCTCAGGGGAAAGGCCACTGTACTAAATGCCAATCAGACATTTAAGTGGCTTTTCCTGGGATCAAGGACCCTGAGGGTGGAACTCCCAGCCCCTGAGAGCTGGCAGCTCACTGCTGCAGGCAGCGCCATCGGGAGTGGTGGCAGCTGCTGGTAATGCACCCACCGGAGGCTCAGGATCGCCGAACAACCCAAGGCCACACAGGTGAGTGATGGCGGGAGAGAGGTCACAGGGTGAAGGTCATGGGGGTAGGGGTGCAGGGGAGTTGGCAGCACAGGTAGGGGGTTGGCTTTCAGCAGTACCGCCCCTTCCTGATGCCCGGGCTCCTCGATTAGGCACAGAGTGCCTTTGAATAGGGGATCCCCCCCTCCCCCCAGGAGCCTGCAGGCAAACCTGACAAGGGGTTTGCTTTTCAGACTCTGAGCATGGTGATGCCCCACCCACCGGCAGTGTCGGGGTGAGGCCCTTAAGTGGGCATCGATTGCTCACTTAAGTTAGCATCCAGGCAAGAAGGCCGGTCATGAGCCTTTCCACTCTGGACTTAATTGGGTGGAGGTGGGAAGGCAAGTGGCACCCCAATGTGGCACCCTCCCACCCGATTAAATGCCCGTCCTGCCTCCAACCTCGCCACCGGGCATTAAGTTAACATGTGGCAAATGGTCAGTGCACAGCAGTATCCCACAGTGAGTAAAGTGAATGAATAGGTTATCTGTTTTTGGAAGTGTTGGTTGAGGGGTAAATATTGGTAAGCATCGATAGGAGAATTCATCTGCTTTTCTTCATTAATGCACTTAAAGTGAAGCAAAATAAAACACCAGAGGGAAAGGAATAATAGGCATTGTTGATGGCGTGGGATGAAGTATGATGGGGGGTAGGCTTGTTTGGAGAATAAACACCAGCATGGACCAGCTGGGCTGAATAGCCTGTTTTGTGTATGTGCCATGAGATTTCTTTATGCCTACCTCCTGATCAGACAGAGAGGCATCACATCTGAAAGGACATCACTTCAGTCCTGAACTGTAATGCCCGCCCAGATTATGGAGTCAAGTTGAACTCAGAGAGGCCAAAAGTGCGACCACTGCACTGACGCAATCCCACTTTTGACGCCTGTTATGGGAAGCAAGTCGAACTTAGCGCTGTTAGATGTGAATAGATCTCACCGCATTTAACCCCTATATGCACCTCCAAGCTGAGTCCATGAGGCATTTTTCTATTTCCAGTGCCAACCACCCTTGTAACCATCATCGTCTCAGATCCTATGCGGGGAAAAGAAGCAGAAACATTTGGAAATGCTCAATAGGTCTGGCAGCAACCTGTTGGGAGAGAGACACACAGAATACACGGCTTGGGTTGACAATCCTTCATCAAATCCCCCTGCGCTTTGCATGTGAAACAATTCACAGAATATTGGCAGCCTATTTAACCATGAGTGAGTTGGCAACTTATAGATGGCCCTTCTTGAAGCCTCCTCCACAAACATTCAGACAAAACTCCTGCAAAACCAACGACGGTGGACTGGACACTGTCCAGATGGCCCAAAAGCATCTCCCCCACCAAGTCCTGTTTTCTCACCACTCAAATGGCCAGCGTTCCAGTGAAGGACAAGGGAAACGGGCCGAAGACACTCCGAAGCTCTCCTTGAAGTGCGGCAGCATTGACATTAATGACCGGGAGGAGCTTGCTATCGGTCAAAATGTTGACACCTTGAAGCAGCATCACGCTCTAGGTCACGACCTCTTAATGGTGGGGCAGAACGGTGGGGCAGAAAGGAAGCAAATCCTGCACTCCGGGTCTCACCCAGCCCATGCGCTCAAAGACCCGCGGGTCGAGAATCAGCCTGTTCAGTCGCCTGAAGACCCACGGCAGAGACTCACGACCTGAGTGGAGGTCATTCTCAAATCGAGGGACAGTCAATGGTGACGGGTTGACAGTCAATTCTGATCTCGCCCTCACCCAACACCTCCCACACCATCAGTTGAAATCTCTGGGAGTTGGAGTTTTGTCATCTGCCTCCCCACCACACTGGAGAATTTTCGAAGCCCGGACATCATTTCTAGAGCGACAGAATTGAGAAGTAGCAAAATTGCGTCAAACCTTAAACCTGTGGTTAGACCACATTTAGAGAACTGCGTACAGTTCTGGTCGCTATATTATAAAAGGAATTGGCGGCACTGGGGAGGGCGTAGAGAAGATTTACAAGGATGATACCAGGAATGCTTGGGTATACACATCAGGAAAGGCTGACAGGCTGGGTCTCTTTTCTCTCGAAAGGAGAAAGGCTGAAGGGGGGACCTTATAGAGATATTTAAAATTATGAAAGGTTTTGATAGAATGGATACGGAGAAAATGTTTCCTCTTCTGGGGAAGAGCATAATTAGAGGCCATCAATATAAGATAGTCACCAAGGGAAACCCCACAGGGAATTCAGAAGGAACATCTATACCCAGAGAGTGGTACGACTGTGGAACTCGCCACCACAGGGAATGGTTGAAGTGAATATTACAGATACTTTTTAGGGAAAGATAGACAGGCATGTGAGAGAGAAGGGAATAGAGGGTCATGATGGTAGATGTAGACGAGGAAAGATGGGCGGAGGCTCAAATGGGGCGCAAACATCAGTACGGACTGGTTGGGCTGAATGGCCTGTTTCAGTGTGTATCTGTAGGTCGGCTGCAGGAGCACTTGCTGTCACTTTGGTGGGGACTGGGTATAACTCCATCCACAATGGCGACCAAAGATGGGAGCTTCCTGCTCAGAGTGACTCAGCCCTACAACTGAACACTGCATTCCCCAGTCGGTCTGCTGAGTGGGTGGGGCTTGTTTGCTTTAATGGGAAAGGCCTTGTAAAAAGGAATTAAAAAAAAAAATCAGGCCTGCATTCAGAATCGGCTATGAATTAAAATGAACGCAATTTGTGGGCGTTACCTTTTGTGGCTGGTTTCTTTCCCCCTACTGTTTCTTGTGCTCGCCCATTGCAGCCGAAGGTATATCCTTTGTGGATCTGCACTTGTCTCAGTTACACAGTGCAATGGAAGGGCCTAAGCAATTCCTTCCACCAGTGCCAGTCTACAGCTGTTTAAAAATCTGCCCCAAGTCGCAATGTCCTCTGTTCCTTTTCTCACTCTTGTCCTTTCCCGCCTCCACCTCCCGAATTTCCATGGAAACTTTTCTTCCCCCACCGACCCGCTCTCTTACAACCCCCTCCCCCTCCCCCCCCCGACCCCCCACCCCACCCCACAAACAACACCCCACACTGGAATTCTTGCTGTCTTGTCTTGCGTGAGAAGGGGTGGGTACGGGACAGTTGAAATCATTTTGTGAGAACAGACAGGCAAGCAGCAAGTGATTAGCGCCTGAATGTCATTGGAAGCTGAGCCTCTGTGGGTCCGGCAGAGACAGGGGAACCGGATTCTCATCCATCCGCCTCGTAAAGCAGACACACTATCGTCAGCCTGCGTGTGAGCCCAGTGTATCTGTCACCGATTTAGCCGCACGACCACCTTTCCCTCTCCTAATGTGCCTTGTGACAATTACAGCCCTGGATGAGCAGCGAGGAGGCAGGGGCCGAGTGAAAGAGGGTGGGTTTGGGAAGGGACGGTAAGGCACCAGGGGCAGTCAAAGAGGAAAAGCGCAGCAGCTCACAGGCTGTCCCGCCTCCTTGAACACCAAGGCTGCACCCGCATGACGGGCATTAGAATAACTGCCATGTGCAAAGTCGGCCATTTCGCTTCTGAATGAATGCTTCGAAATGTGACGCACTCTGCCCTGCATTCCAGAGTAAAAGGAATCTGCCCAGCAGCCAGGACCTGAGTCACCACGACGTTTGGGAGAGTATTCAGCAACATTTTAAAAAAAAAATTATAACCTGCATTTAGACGGCGCATTCCAGATCCTGACCACTCAACCTTGAAGCGTTTTACTGGCAGTTGATCCAAGAGATGTTCCCCGCCTCCACATTTAATGAATATGTTTGTAAATGAACGGCATGTGGCGACATTCTACCCCTCAATCATTTGAACCAGGAAGCGGAGACTCTGGCTGGGAGTTTTCTGGCCCCTCACGCCTGTGGGATCTTCCGGCCCCACCCATGTGAATGGAGGTTTCGATAGCTCGCCGGCCGTGTGTGTAGGCGGGGGAGTTGGGGGAGGGGGTGTGGGTGGGGGAGGTGTGGCGGGGTATGGGGGGGAAGGGTGGTGGGGGGGTGGGGGGGGTGGTGGGGGGGGCTGGAAAATTCCGGCCACTATTTCCGCCATTTGAGACTGAGTCCCCACCTCCCCCATCTCCTGCCTGGTTTTAGGAGGGAGATTTCCTGAATGCCAGAAGTCAATCCAGCAATCCCCTCCACACAAGAGCAAAGGTCATTGGAAGTCAGGTCACTCCTTCGCAGCGACCCCACAATTCACATCCTGTTTTATTACACGTGATCCTGAAATTTTGACCGGAATCGTGGATGGAATTTTTAATTTGCCACCCATTTTTTTCATAGCCTCGATGGTGAGGGGCAAGTTTCATTCCTGTTCCCATTGGCTTCTGGTTAACATACCGACCTTTTCTTTTTTTGCTTGAATTGAGGCTCATTTGAGATGAGGGGAGATGCAGAGCCGGAGGGCTTCTTCCTCAGCTGTGTGTTTAAATTGAAGCCCCTGCTCCTGGGCTGACCTCGATTGGCTCACTTGAAAGAACATAAGAACATAAGAACTAGGAGCAGGAGTGGGCAATTCAGCCCCTCGAGCCTGCCCCGTCATTCATTACCATCGTGGCTGATCTCATTTCGGCCTCAACCCCAATTTCCCGCCCTCTCCCCATAACCTTTCAACCCGTTACCAATGAAAAATCTGTCCACCTCCTCCTTAAAGGATCCAGAAGGGCTACATGTGACTGAACATCCTTCCCGGTGAGGCCATATCTGCCTTCCACTGCTCTGCTACCCCTCCCCACCAAACCCCTATCCTTCCACCCACACCCCAGCCTCACCACAACCCATGCCTCACCTCCCTTCCAAATGACTTTTATGAGACTGGCAACTCGCCGTGGCCACCTTGTGTATCTACACTTGGCCCTGGGGCTGCACAACCTGGTCCTTGTGGTCGTTTGCCCTTTGTTGCCTCTCTCACCGCCAACTATGGCAAAGATGCCAGCGCATGACCTCCGGAGCAGATAATCTAGGCTGACACTCCAGTGCGGTGCTGAGGGAGAGCTGCACTGTTGGAGACGCCATCTTTTGGACGAAACGTTAAACGCAGGCTCAATCTGCCCTCTCAGGCGGATGTTAAAATCCTATTTTTTTCAAAGAAGAGCAGAGAAGTCCTTCCCTGTGCCCTTGGCCAATATTTACTCTTAACCAACATCAGTGAAAGAGGTTAGATAGAGAGAGAGAGAGAGAGAGAGAGAGAGGGGGTCTCTTCCCACTTGCTGAATATGCACAGATGTAAGGTGATTGGCAAAAGGACCAACGGTGACATGAGGAAAACCTTTTCCACGCAGCGAGTGGTTAGGATCTGGAATGCACTGCCCGAGAGTGTGGCAGAGGCAGGTTCAATTGTGGCTTCCAAAGGGGAATTGGCTAAGCGCCCGAAGAGAGAGCTACGTCACGAAGGCCGAGAGAGCAGGATGAGCTAATTTCCTTTTACAGAGAGCCAGCACAGGCTCAATGGGCCGACTGGCCTCTTTCCACGCTGTGGCCGTTGGATGACTCTTATCCGGTCGCGACTGCTGCTTGTGGGATCTTGCTGTGCGCAAACAGGCTGGCGCGTTCCCCACATCGCAACAGCGGCTGCACTTCGAAAAGGGCTGTGGAGGGATTTGGGATGTGCTGAAGCTGAGACAGGCGCTATAGAAATGTAGGTCTTTCCTATTAGCCATGCAGGTTACTGCTGGAGCAATTACCTCTTTAAATATTGATGTCTGCATCCTTGGGATATAGATAGAAGATGTAAAGTAAGGGGCTAGGTCAAGGTTGCAGAGTGCTCAGATTCCTGTGTTTGACCTTTTTGACCTTTCACTGCTGTACTTGTCTCAACCAGTTCCCTCACATCCATCTTGGCAGCGAGGGCTTGGTAGAAGGGATTATTTATTGATTTTCATCAGGTTTTATTATTTTGAGTGCAGTCTGAGTGCAGCCTGTGATATCGAAATGGTCTGATTAATGGCCCTCCTAAGATTCACTGTATGATTCATCCAGCCGGCATGCGAGTGGGGACAAATAACACCAGTTAAATCTCGGTGTTTATAGTCAATCAATCTCCTGTGACAGCCGCAGAATTGCAGCACAGTCAATTCTTCTTAACCTGTTTGTCACGAAGTTTAATACACTCAGGAACAGACAAAAACAGAAGGGTAACAATGTTACACTTTATATAGAATCAGTTCTTGAACTTAACTTTTTTATTCAGCGTCTGCTCTCGATCCTAATGTTTTCCCTGCCTCTTGTGCTGAAGGCATGGTCTCCTATGCTGCAGTCCAGTCCTAGTTTGTGCCTCATATCAATTTGGATTCTGAAATGCAATCATTACCACATGTCCTAGCTGGCTTGCTGTAGTCATGTGACCTCTGCCATGAGAGAATCCCTGCAGGTAGCCATCGTACATTCAGCTCAATAAAGACGCTACACTAGAAAGACTGGTAGCATGGTGTCAGGGGTAGAGCTGTGACTGAGTTTTGAAAAGCTGGAAGAGAAGCCACAGCTACTGAAGGAGGCACACTAAAACGTTCCAACTTGCTAAAATAAAACTGCTAAAGAAGAATTACGGACAAGAAAAAGCTCACACACAATGAAGGCTGAAAGTAAACTACTGGGTGAGGCATAATGGCTGTAAATTTTACACTCCCAGCACCTGTCAAAATGGAAGGAGCTATGTGGTAGAACTGGCAATTTTTCCTCTTGCAAAACTATAAGATTGCAACAGAGTTAATTAACAAGCTGGAGCCGATATGAGTAGCAACACTTTTAACACTGCAGGGGAGAGACTGCTATAAATTGTATTCTACCCTGAATCTATCTGAAAAACAGAAAAAAGAAAACAGACAACAGAGATTTTGAAAGCCTTAAAGACACACTTTGAACCCCAAGTGAACATAACTTCTGAACATTAGGGCTCAAGGAGAAAAAGAGCCCATTGACCGGCATGTGACTACAGTAACACAGCTGGCAGAATCATGTGAATTCAGACAACTAAAATATGACCTCATTAAAGAAAGAACTGTCTTAGGCATATGCAGTGCAAAGTGAGAGCAAGTCTACTGAGAGAGGAGAAACTTACTTTCAAGGGAGCGATAGACATGTGCAGAAATGCTGAGGTTATAAAATGTCAGCTAGAGGAATTGTATGGCAGGACAGACCAGGAGATATATGATGCTGAGAGACACTCCAGGCCAATTAGAACAATTGCGGACAAAGGGCAGGATACAAATACCGCGGAGGACATCAGACAAAGGAAAAGAAGGATTGTCCAGCATGGGGAAAGCAAGTGTTTTAACCACAAGAAGCCAAATGATGCCAGGAGAGATTTACAATGTGTCGCACCACAATAAAAAACTATTGACCACTGACCAGTTCCTGGAGGACTACAAGGATGTGTTTACAGGATTTGGATGTCTATCTGGAGAATATCATCTAGAAGTAGGTGGGAGCTTAAGACCAATTCAGCATCTTCTGAACAGAGTTCCAGCTGCCCTCAAGTCAAGCCTAAGAAACCAGATAGAAGAGCTGGAAAATAAAGGAGGAAGCGAGAGACTGACAACTCCTGCAGATTGGATTAGCAGCATGGTAGCGGTGAAACAACCTGGGAAAGTTGTGAGTATGCTCAGACCCAAAGCATCTAAGTAAAGCGCCGAAGAGATCTCACTACCCCATGCCAACCATTGAAGGAGTTTTGCTGCAACTTGCCAAGGCAAAGGCCTTTACTACCTGAGATGCGAAGGATGATCTCTGGCAAGTGAAGCTGGATGAAAACAGCAGCTTTCTCGCTACATACTGGACGTAATTTGGGAGATACAGGTGGTTGCGTATGCCGATTGGCATTTCCACGGCTCCAGGTGAGTATCAACGCAGACTGCATGAGATAGTCAGTGATCTTCCCGGTGTGAAAGCCTTGGTGGATGATCTGCTAGTCTTATGGGTGTGGAGACACAATGGAAGGAGCATAGCTGACTATGATCAGAATTTAAATACGACTGCTAGACAGAACTCGCCAGAGGAAGCTGAAAATAAACAAGAAAAAAATTGCAATTAAAGATGCCTGAAGTCAAGTACATATCTCATGTACTGACAGCAAAAGATCTTCGCATGGATCCTGAAAAGGTGAGAGCTCTAGCAGCAATGCAGCGGTCAACAGATGTGCAAGCAGTGCAATGATTTGTTGGATTCATGAACTATTTAGCAGAAGTTTTGACTAATTTGTTGTCAGGACAAGCTCGTTGCCAAGGATGTGCAGTGGTAGTGGGGCAAAGAACAAGAAGCAGTGCTCACTAAAATCAAACATCTTGTGATGACAACACCAGTGCTGAAGTGCTGTGACATCAATGATGAAGTCACCTTGCAGTGAGATGCCAGTGAGACAGGTTTCAGAGCAACCCTAATGCAGCAAGGACAATCAGTCACATTTACACCCAGGGCACTAACACAAACTGAACGATGCTAAGCTCAGATCAAGAAAGAGCCTAGCTATTGTTTTCGCTTTTGAGCATTTTCATCAATATCCTGCTTGGGTGAGCCAAAATAACAGTGGAGTCCGATCACAAGCCACTCAAAGCATTTTTCACAAACCGCTACCATCTGCAAGGGAAACAGAGGTACATCATCCACATGCTGCTGAGAGCAGCGATCCCCATGCAGAAAGTTGAGGATGCTACAACAGAATGTGAAATCTTCCAGGTTCAGTGTAAAGCAGTAGCTCAGCATGGCTCTTCTGGAAGTCATCAACCCAGCAGAGACATTGAATCTGGCAGACAAGCGCCTTGCTCAGATCAAGCGAACTACCCAACAAGATACAATTCTCCAAGTGCTCCAAGAAGTAACGCTGAAAGGATGGCCTGAGAACATCAAGGAATTGAATCAAGTCTGAGGAAGGCAAGAGAAGTGCTCTACAGGCCAAACGTAAGCAACAAAATTAAAGACCCCGTCGGCCAGTGCAGTGCTTTTAATGGGTTCCAAGCTAAACAAGCTGGAGGGCTGCATGACATTCCAGACAGACCATGGATGAAGCTGGGAGTAGACCTCTTCACTACAGCAGGAGCTGATTATCTTGCCACTGTAGACTATCGGTCTGACTACCAGGAGTTAGACCAGCCGACTTTGCCGCTGAGAGGAGAGATAGTGGAATGCCTGAAAGCACACCTCAGTCGTTCCGGCATTCCAGACATTGTGATGAGAGCCAGTGGCCCTCGGTTCACAAGTGAAGAACTTGCCCGCTTCACAAAAGGTTGGGAAATTCAACACTCTACATCATCTCCACACTAACTCCAGCTGAATGGAAAGGCTGATGCAGCAGTGAGAATCCCCAAAGGAATCATCAAGAAATCGAGCAAATCTAGCACAGATGTAGACAATGCAGTCCTTGAGTGGAGAAACACACTGACTGAGGGCATGGAAAGTAGTCCACTCCAAAGATTAATGTCATGCTGCGCACAAACTGCTCGTCCAATAGCAAATAGGCTGCTGAAACCAGAAGTAGTAACAGGCGTGAGTGAAAAAAATCAAGGTGAAATGGCAGAGAGCCAAATTCCATTTTGACAAGACGGCCAAGCCATTGAGCATTGGAGATAAAAACAAAAAAACTGCGGATCCTGGAAATCCAAAACAAAAACAGAATTACCTGGAAAAACTCAGCAGGTCTGGCAGCATCGGCAGAGAGGAAGAAGAAAAGAGTTGACGTTTCGAGTCCTCATGACTCATGATTCGGTCGAAGGGTCATGAGGACTCGAAACGTCAACTCTTTTCTTCTCCGCCGATGCTGCCAGACCTGCTGAGTTTTTCCAGGTAATTCTGTTTTTGTTTTGAGCATTGGAGAGGCAGTCAGGGTACAAACCTTCAACGCACTCAACGGGAGTCAGCTCACTTGGCAACTTGGAACATGCATGGAGCTGTTGTCACCTTGACGGTACACGGTGGAAGTGAATGATCAAAGGTACCAGCCATCCGGCAGGTCTATACAAACAACTAGAGAAGCTGTCCCTTCACTGCCCAGTGGCAGATCAGGCAGAAGGGATTGCCCCAGCTGCACAGGGTATAAGAGCGACCATCACTGCCAGAGGCTCACCGGTCCCCGACAACGGAAACGGAACAAAAAGCGAGTGGCACGGGAACAACACTCCCCGGAGAGGGAACACCACAGATGAACAGCCAACAACAACGCTGACCCTTATCATAAAGAGACCTGCACAATTTCATGACTGTGTGTGCAATGCATGTGTAGGGACTGACCAGAAAAAACTACCAGTTTGTTAATGCATGGGAATAGTTGTGGTGTCGTGGGTGACTTGGGTGACTCACAATTATACATGATAGTGCATGCAAATTTCATTAGGAAGCGGGGGATGTTCATGTCTTTTGTTCGTTATGAAAAGGGAGATGCTTGAGCTTTGAAATTCAATCATTACTACGAGTACTATTTGGTTGGCCATAGTCACGTAGCTGTGCCATGAGGGACTCCCTGTAGGTAGCCATCTTACATTCAGTTCAATAAAGACACTAGATTAGAAAGACTGTAGCCTGTGAGCTCGTAACAATAGCCATTTGCAGTGCGTTGTTGGCAGGCTATTCAGCTCCGGCAACCCTCACACCAGCGCCCACCCGCTGACCCCTCTGCAAGGCAGGAGAGCTCGGAACCGCAACACAGTTGTGTAGCCCATCTGGTCAGTCTCAAGGTCGATCGCGGGCAGGATTTGACGTCCTGCTGGGGGGGCGCTCGCCCGGCCTGACCCGGCGTGAGATGACATCAGTGAGCATCCCAACGCCATCGCGCCCTCGCGTGATGTTTTGCTCAGCGGGTGCACACGCGGGAGCTGGAAGCGGGCCCGCCGACAATTAAAGAGGGCAAACGAAGCCCAAACACCCCAACTGGCTCTGACTTCTCGTGGCCTGTCCAACCTGACGGTTGGCGGACGGGGCGAATCGGCCAGGGGGGGGCTTCGCATTTTTCATCAAAACTCATCCGAGGGCGGGACGAAACCTCCATCGTGAAATAAGATTAAAAAAAGATAAATATCTGTTGGCAGCATTTTTATGATTTGTGTTTTCAGACGCTTGATTGTGGTGCGTGGTCATTTTTTTGGCACCTTTTGTGTAACCTTTTTCAGGCCTGCTGGTCCCTGGGGCACAGCTGCCTGCCTCCGGGGAGCTCTCTCGCAGCGCTCACCCTCGCCCGCGGTGACAGCATCGCCCGCCCTCTTCCCGCACCCCACCCCCCCCCACCCCCAAAACCCCCCCTGTCCGGCAGCGCTGAATTTTTCAGCGCACGTTTCACGCTGGCTGGCCGTTAATTGGCCGATCGCGGTCAGCGGTCCATTTCCCAACTGGTCCCAGGCCCACCAAGGGTAAAATTCAGGCCCATTTCTCAATGCTGCACTCGATCAACTGCCTGTCCAGTTCCCCTGTGTCTTTCTCCACACTGAGTCGCCCAGTTGTAGCGTGCGTCACCCGCAGTGCGATGTCTACGTTTTCCATGTCTAACTTCGAGCCCGTGTCACCAATTCCAGAGTTTGTGGCAATCTTGAACATATTATCACAGATCAAGTCATCTGTTCATTAACAACTTGCCTTTATCTAGTGCCTCTAACGTATGAAAAATATCTCAAGGTGCTTCACGGAAGTGGTTATCAAATTAAATTTGGCATCGCGTCACTTAATGAGATGCTAGGAGAAGTGATCAAAAGCTTGGTGAAAGAGGTAGGCTTTAAGGAGTGTCATTAAGGAGGAGGAAGAGGTGGAGATGTTTAGGGAGGGAATTCCAGAGCTTAGGGCCCAGCCAGCTGAAGACACACCTGCCATTGGTTTTGCTGCCTCTAAACCAAACTATTGCAGTTCTCTCTTGATGATCTCTCACCCTATCCTCCTCCTTAAGGTACCATGCCCTAAGATGGCATAGGTGACTATGGACTTCCATTGGATTGATCGATGATTATATTGGCGAAGTACAGCAGTGGTTTTCCATTCCCATCTGCAGTCTGGCTGACCAGGAGTCTCTCCCACTCTTACTGCCTGCCATCAGGTGTATTGGAAGGATTTACAGGTTCATAATCAACCTGTTTGGCCACATTATGTCTGCGCCTTCAGGGCCATCAAGCCCTGAAGTGGGACTTGAACCCAGAGCTTCAGGCCCAGAGGTAGGGATGGCACCAGTGGGCCACAAGACCTCCCTTCCCACCTTATGCCCTCGGCAAACTTGGGCTCAGCCAAAGCCCTGACACCCATATCCTAATGGGCACCGTTTCATTCACCCATTCTGGCCACAGTGAGATTTGAAAATCCTCATCCTTGTTTTCAGGCCCCTCCATGGCCTCGTCCCTCCCTATCCCTGTAGTATCCTCCTGGCCCCTGACCCTCTGAGATCCCCGCGCTCCTCCAACCTCGCATTTTATCCACTCCACCACTGGCGGCCATACCTTCAGCTGCCTGGGCTCCAAGTCCTGAAAGTCCTTCCTTAAATATCTTGGCCTTCCTCTCCTCATAGAACCAGAAAACGGTAAAGCACAGAAGGAGGCCATTCGGCCCATCAAATATACTCCTCTGAAGCGCAGTCCCTGCTCTTTTCCCCTTACTCCTGCAGCTTTTTTCACCTTGGGGTGTTTATCCAATTCCCTTTTAAAGGCTACTTTTGAACCTTATCCGTCACCCTATCAGGCAGTGGATTTCAAATCCTGTTCACTGCCCTAAATTAAGTTCAATTAAATTAAACACTGCTCGAAGGATCCCCTTAAAGCTGACCTCTTTAAACCCCGTTCCTCTAGAGCGGTAAAACCACTAGATGTTTAGCCACATTTCATCTGTACCTGTCTTAAGCAGTTGTTGTACACAGTTAGATTGCACTGTCCATTAACGGAGAGAGATAGAGAGCTGTGAATGCTTTTTGATTCGACTGTGTGACAAGAAAATGAGTGTGGGGGGAAATTTTGTGTAAAAATAAAAGACAATAGGTTGGGAATTGATGCTAAGAAGTGACACTTTGAAACACAGAAGTGAATTGGAAGCCAATTGAAGGGAATTAGCGCTGAAGAGGCAAGAAACAGCTCCTGTTAATGCAACGGTGACAATCAGGGTAAACAATGTGCTCATACTCGTCTGCTGTGTGGTGTTGCAATAAAAAAACCTTCAGCAAAGAGATAGAAATGGGAATCGACCCTTTTACAGTGGCATGATGTATCTGAGCAGCGATGCTAGCTAGCACGGCTCAGCGCTGTTCAACATCACTGGAAATTAGAGTTAATGCAGGGGGGACAATCTGAAACCCGGAGCCATAAGTATAAGGTGGTCCCTAATAAATGAAGCAAGGAATTCAGGAGAAGCTTCTTTACGCACCGTAGTGGAGAATGTGGAACTCGCCACCGCAAGGGGTGGTTGAGGCAAATAGCGAAGGGGCGCCTAACAGGAAGCTAGATAAACGCACGAGGAAGAAAGGAGGAGGCGGGTACGCTAGTGAGGTGGGAGGAGGCACGTGTGAGGCATAAACAACTGCACAGACCAGCTAGGCCAAATGGCCTGTTTCTGTGCTCTGAATGCTTTGCAATTCTGTTTCACGCTGCTATTACGCTGTGGCTACGCAAGAGGCATTTTCCACTAGCAGGACGCTGCTTTCAGTTGAGAAAGATGTTCTGCTCATCACACAACTGAGCAATGTCGTGTTTGAGCTACAGTGCTGGTGCGATGCCCGGTGCATGGGCTGTATGTCCCCCTGATCAAATCAAACAGCGTGCTCCTTTGTCCATTCATGCTAGGTGAGGTATGGACCACACTCAACCAGCCCCATGTTTGCTGAACCCAAAATAAACCGTCTGCTGTTGGATGTGATTCCGCGATTGGGCAGCACCTGCTGAGCAATCCTGAGTGCGCCAATAGCTACACTAACAACAATTTAAGATAATCAGGTGAGCTTTTGACACGGCTCATTTATACTTGATAGAAGCAACATATATTCCTTTGCAGAGAATCACTCCCTGCAAACAAAAGGAACATGTTCAAACCTTGTGCCTTTTTTGAATTACCCAGGAGCTTGGGGAGGCTGTGGTTCCCTGATGCTTTCTCCCTGGCAATGCCTCAGCCAATCAGAGTCGACCTGCCAACCAATCAGCGCCCTTTTCCCCTGTAGTATAACTTGTTGTGATCGTTTGAAATTTGACATTCTTGCATTTGTCCTGATGACAGAGAGGCAACATGACTCTTGTTTCAGCGAGATTTAAGTTCTGTACTACCTTGCGACTGCCCTTGTATAATATTAAGGTTGTTCTCGGTCAAGGTTGGGAAAATTCAGCTGTACCTCTCGGTCTGGTGTGCTGCTTATATTTCCACAATTTCTGGATCCCCTATGCCCCTTCTTCATCAAATACCGATGCAGCTCCTCTTTGCCGATTTACCCTGTGCCAGTGCCAGTTTACCCTGAATGAATCACCAGGTGACTTTGGAGATTTCAGTGCTGACACATTTTGGTCCTTCAATGTGCCCCGAGCCACAGGAATGAAAGCAAGTGCAGCACAAGGAACAAAAGGAGTGACATGTAATTTGGATATTATGCTTAAGGCTTTTCCATGAAAATCTTGATGCGCAAAGGTGGGTAACTGCAGTGCAGATGGTGGTGATCCCAGACCAAATCCCTTCAAGGAACCATTGAACCAAAATTACTACCAATGTAAAATGATCATAACGGCACAACAAACACTATAATGGTACTCATGCTTCGGGAGGACTCCTGCTCAAGCGCATGAGGTTAGCTGGCAACAATACCTTGCGTTTATGTGGCATGTTCAACACAGCAAAACGTCACATGCTTTTTCCAGGGGGCAATCAAAATGAAACATTTCTATAGCACCTTTCACCACCAAAGGACATCTCAAAGCGCTTTACAGCCAATGAAGTGCTTTCGAAGTGTAATCACGGTCATAATGTAGGAAGCATGGCAGCCAATTTGCGCACAGCAAGGTCCCACAAGCAGC